>NW_028261391.1:34559517-34727642 GCF_051295495.1 Thamnophis sirtalis
ATGTAAATCCCAAGCCTTAGGCCAATATAATATAGTTGCGCCCCTTCCTGGATCGGGATGCTCTGTGCATAGTCACTCATGCCCTCATCCTTTCTCGCCTGGACTACTGTAACTCTCTCTACATGGGGCTGCCCTTGAAGAGCACCCGGAGGCTTCAACTGGTTCAGAATGCGGCTGTGTGAATTATCATGGGGGGCACCTAGGTCCTTCCATGTTACACCCCTTTTAGGTGGCCTGCACTGGTTGCTGGTTGTTCTTCCGGGTGAGATTCAAGGTACTAATTATGACCTTTAAAGCTCTCCTTGGCTTAGGCCCAGGATACCTGCGAGACCACCTACTGCCACTGATAGCCTCCCACCGTCCAGTGCGATCCCACAGAGTTGGCCTCCTCAGGGTGCCGTCGGCCAGACAGTGTCGGCTAATGAACCTTCTCTGTGGGAGCGCCTTCCCTCTGGAATGAGCTGCCCCCGGAGCTTCGTATAATCCCCGACCTCCCGTCCTTCCGACGTGCCCTAAAAAGTTGGCTTTTCCAGCAAGCCAGCTTGGCTTGAACAAAACAAAATAAATATAGCAATAGCAATAGCAGTAGACTTATATACCGCTTCATAGGCCTTTCAGGCCTCTCTAAGCGGTTTACAGAGAGTCAGCATATTGCCCCCAACAATCTGGGTCCTCATTTTACCCACCTCGGAAGGATGGAAGGCTGAGTCAACCCTGAGCCGGTGAGATTTGAACCGCTGACCTGCTGATCTAGCAGTAGCCTGCAGTGCTGCATTTAACCACTGCGCCACCTTGGCTCTTGTTAATTTTAATCAAATTTGTTTTAAAAAAATGTTATTGTTAATCTTAATTGGGTTTTTTTTGGATATTCTATTTAATTTTTTTTAACTTTTGTAATATGTGTTTTTTTAATGTTGTACGCCACCCTGAGTCCTTGGGAGAAAGGCGGCATATAAATCCAATAAACCAAACCTAAACCAAACAGCAGTTTGTAGTTCTGAAAAGTCAGCCTGGGTTCAGATAAATTTGGAAAAAGCCCACTGTGAGTTATTAACAGTCATACTGACCTCATAGTACATAATTAATTAATCCGGTAACTATCAATGCAAGGTTGAAGATGGCTTGGTTCATTGACATTTTTAAAAGCATATTTATTATATTACATATATACATATTCATCACCTTTGGTTCATGTAGGATGACCAGCTTCATTCATCAATATGGTCTTTGCAATACATCTGAATATTATTTCTGTGTCTGTCTAATAGATATCCCTGTTCTAATGAGTGTTCCATCTTACACTGCTTCTTGTCCTCTAGCTGAATCATGTACATCTGCTGCTTTTTGGGGTGTTGGTTTACTAAGATTATTCCAAGGTAAACAGTCTGTTCCCAGAATATGTGGCCAGCACTTCCCTGTTTTTATTTTTGTGCACATTTAAAGTCATTCTCATCTGTAGAATCAAAACTGTCTTTTAAATTGTAGTGTGGTATTTATTTGTCTACTTGGTACGGGAAAATATTTGTCTCTATCCTAGGGAGAAAATAGATACAAACCAAAGGATAGCAGTGAAAAGATACAATAATTTTCCATTCTTATTCTAATCTTTATTAGGGAAAAATAATGTGTGTTCGTAAGATAGAAATTCTAGCATAAAAGAGAATACATAAACAAAACATTAATTATGTATGAGTTTCTATGTATGATGTGCAAGTGCACAATGATGCCATCATGGTTTCAACTAGACTTTGCTTTGTAATTATGAAATGAAGTGACTATTACAATTACAGTTGGCCATTATCTTTATCAGTGCAGGCCTTTGTTAGTGGGTTCCATATATGTAGAGTAATATTCCAGTTGCAGATAGAAAAAAATGATGCATCCCACATGGAGGCATGATCAATTCTTACAATTCTTACTACAAAATTTATAATTCGGTTAAATTAAGCATTAGTCATTCTCTGTCCAGTTTTTGGTATTAACTTTTCTGAAAAAATATATTTATTTTAAATAAAACAATAACAACACCCCCATAATAATAGGCTGAGCTTATGATATTAAAGATGTTATAGTACGTGTGTGTGTGTGTGTGTGTATCCAAGAGTACTCGCCTTGCAGAAAGATGGGTGGTAACCAAATTTATTAAATTAAACACACACACGCGCGCGCGCACACACACACACACACACACACACACACACACACACCAAAACATGAGATCTTGGCATGGTGTGGGGTGTGAATTCAGCCTTTGTAGTTTATAGACAGTTGATAACTTTGTGTGGTCTATGGATCAAGCCAATAATGGCTTATTCAGGTAATCATGGTTTAGTGCTAATGATCTCATTTGCATTGCAATTGGCTTGGAGTGATATGTTGTTAATAAGTAATAACAGAATTATAGAGTTTGAAGAGATCTTCAACATCATCTAATCCATCTTAATACTCCTTTCAGGATCCACTAGTATATCTACAATAGATGCCTACTTAACCCCTCTCTGAAGACTTTCAGTGAAGTAGAATGCATCACTTCATGTGGTGGTCTGTTCCATGGTCCATGGCCAAATAGCTCTTAATGTCAGAAAGTCCTCCTATATCTAGGTTGAACCTTATATCCTTGTTCTTCTAATGTGTTAATTCTATTCCTTTTTTTCTGTGATAATAGACTTTCTTTTTGTTTCTATGAATGCAGTAGTTACCGGCTAGATAGTGATTTTTTCCTTCCCTAAGCCAGATGAAATTTAATACAGAATGTAATGTCTATTTTGAGAAATCTATTCAGGCATCTGAATAATTAAGAACTGAGAGCACTATGAAGCCCAGAGACCTCAGTGCTGTAAAAGAACTGACATTCTGTGATGGGAAAAGGTTGCCAGCTCAATGAATTCTAGAACATTGCCTGGAAGAAAATCAAGAAATGACACTGCACTTGAAGTACATCTTCCTTTTATACCAAACCAAATAGAAACCTCCCACAGACCCATTAGATCTCATAGGGTTGGCCTCCTCCGGGTGCCATCTACCAGCCAATGCCACCTGGCTATTACCCGGGGGAGGGCCTTCTCTGTGGCAGCTCCGGCCCTCTGGAATGAACTCCCCGCAGGGATTCGGACCCTCACCTCTCTCCAGGCCTTCCGAAAAGCCGTCAAAACCTGGCTTTGCCGGCAGGCCTGGGGGTGATGAGTTCCCTCCCCTCTCGACATGTATGGTTGTGCGACTGTTGTCTACTTTTATTATTTGTTTTTTGTCTTTTTATGTTCCCCTTTTTCCCCCCTTGAATTGTTCGCCGCCCTGAGTCCTCCCGGAGAAGGGCGGCATACAAATAATAAAATACAAATACAAATACAAACCTTAGATTCAATAATTGGAGTTAATCATTAATTAATCTAATTAATTTAATTTAATCTATTATTTTAGTTAATCTAATCACTGCTTATTTCTACATTATTTCTACCTTTATCACAGGCTGAACTAGCAACCAAAATGGAAAGCCCTTTCTAACTTAAAAAGCTTGAATCAATCTAGTTTGGTACTAATGTTTTTTTGGACCAGTCTGTCAGACAGAAGATTGCAACTTAATATTTATTCAGAAGCTTGGAATGCCTTCTTGCCCTCCTTTCTCACAAAGTAAAACAAAGCACCTATTTCATGGGGACAGTTCCATATCTTTTGGAAATTGCACTAAGCAACATATCCATCTTTTGCAAAACTTTGTGCAGTAGGAAATTCTTCATTGTGTTAAACTCTGGCAGTTAAATCTTGTACTTTCCTCTTCAGAATTAGGACATGTTAAATTTAGGGGTTTACTATCAGGTATGTAAGGTTTCAGGTTTTGATAGATTGTGTTTCTTGTACAATTTTAAAGCAGAAAGCAGAGAATTGTCTCACTTTAGGGCAAATACTAAATATCTGTCGAGTTCATAAATTCTGGTAAGATTTGATTGTTAATACACAGGCTGAAGTTCATCTCATTGTAATTTGTTTTTACTTTCTCAAGTCTTTTCTTACAGTATTTGGCTAAGAGGTTATAACTTATAATAGAAATCTGTAGCATGGTCAGGTATTTAAATGTTCCAGATCATCAAGTGATATCTATCTCGATCCCTTTCACGATGAAATAAAACCATTATGTATGAAATTGAAAGTTTGATGGATGTCATTTCCCACACATTTTGTTCTTAAATTATAGAAGCATTTCACATAACTATTAAAAAAGTTGTAGGGCTATGTTTGAGGGTTGAAAAAAATCTTGGTAACTATGAGATGATGACAAAAAGATGCAGAAGTATATCACTTTTGCTGTTATCTAGTGATCATACAGACTTTTGAAGCCCAGATATAGTAGATACAGATTTTGTTTCCCCTGTAATCTATTTTAAAGTGTTCATTTTAAAAAAATGTTCATAGAATGAAAAAGTTAGAATGGATGTTGACTGTCATCTAGGCGACAGTTCCACTACCTTTCTGACTTTGCGGACTGGCAGGGGGAGGGAATGGTTCAGTGCGAGTGGTGGGCACACATGTACAGCTCCATTTGTGCAAGCAGTGGATACATGCTCCTGCCGCTCACTCAAATGGAATTGCACGCATTCTTGTCCACTGCTCATGCAAGTGGAGTTGTGTGCGCGCTCACCTTACCGCTTCTGTAGCCTGATTCCAAATGGACTGTGGCCCGGTATTGGGTTGCGGCCTGGTGGTTGGTTATCCTGATCTAGACACAACCTCTGCCCAACCTAGGAATCAAGTATTACACCTCCCCGCAGAAGGCTATATGGTTTCTGTTGAAACATAGCTGACCATGTCTCAAGGCAATTAGTTCTATTATTGAACAGTTTAATGGAAACATATTTCCCCAATGTCTAAATGTCTTTTAAACTCTTTACTTTTTGTCCTCTATCTTCTGGATCCCTTTCGCCTTATCTTTTCCATGATAGCCTTTTAGATACTTGAAGACAACTATCTTCCCTTCTAATAGTTTTATCCAGGTTAAGCATACCCAATCTCTCAAAACATCTCTCCTTTTTCAGCTCAGTTCACTAGTCCCTCTTATCGGGATATGTTCTAACTTGTTAGTTTACATTTCATTTTTTGGCCATATTATTAGAAAAGATTCCTATATCCATCTAATTTTGCCTACCTCTATAATGGTCCATAAGAATAACGTAGGGCGAGAAGAAGAAAAAACACTGCCTAAACAATGCAGGTATTCTAAAATGTATTCTAAAATTCCAAATCATTTTTGAAGTTTGCATAGCCTTAATGTTTAAGTGTGATGTCATTGCACCATTGATTGCTTTTACTTCAAATTTGATACCTTTACATTATTGTGGAACAGGAACTTAAATATGAAAACATTTTTTTTTCTAGTTTGAATGCTCTTTATGCTATTACAGACACTGTCTCAATCAGCCTGACTGAATTGCTTTTGAACCAGTTATCTTCTGGCAAACATTTCTGAGAATAATGTTTACAAGAATTAGAGCTTAGTATACCATTCAGTACTTCTTGGAGAAAGGGGAGAATATAAATAAATTTCACACACACCCCTCACAAAAAAACCCTCTAAATTTGCTTCCTGCTCCTAAAGATGATGAAAGAAAGATCTTTGCCTGTCAAACTGTAAATTTAGTTTTCATCCAGCATGTTTTATCTGAAGAGTTTCATTTCCCTGCGCTAAAAACTGTGTGTGATTTGTTGCTTTATTGCAAATTATAGTTTCTTCGCTTATTTAGTTTTCCTTATTCAGCTTATACTGTTGCTTTTTTACTCAAGCAAGTATTTGACAATAAAACATACATTAAATTGGATACTAAAATTAACTAAAGCAGAACAAGGTATCTTTGTGCATTTTCTAAACACCAAGCTGGTGATAGACAAAAACAGTTCCAGAAAATGTGCATTCCATAGTGTGGGAGCAATACAAGAGAAGCCCATTCTCTGCACACTAGGTAATATGTTAAAATAAAAGCAAGACAGCTATTTCAAGTATCTTTATATTCCTGCACAGATTGGGTTTAGTGGCCTAGATAGCCCATTCGGCGGTTTCATTTGGTGATTCTATTCTCTCATTTAGATTTGGCTCCCATCAAACAATATTATGGGAGAGGCAGTAGCCTTCTAAATAGCCAGATCTTAAGCTATATAATGCTTTAAAAGTAAATATGAGTGCATCCAGCAAGCTGTGCAGATCGTTTGGTACTGGATTCATAAGTCCCTATAATTTTACATTGTGTAGCAGCCGGGCACTTTTTAAAGTGCATTCCTAACTGTGCCAACTGAAAATCCACTTAAACTGTCCAGACGTGTTAATAGAGTCACTTAGGGGAAATGGGTACTATTAGAAATAAGATGAATAAAAATAAATAAATAAATAAATAGAAGCATTAAAAAAAAGAAGTAGTTTTGTCAGAATGACTCTTGCAATACAAGCATTGTCTTTTATGTATGTGCAACACCATGACAGGCTATAAAGTAATCCAAGTTTGCAACAGTGAGCAATGGCTCATCCTGCTTTATTTCTCCCCTGCAGGCAGTGGAAACTCCACTTCTTTGGAACACATAAACAAGTCACAGCTCCCATCATGTTGCTGTGTTTTACCATCTTGCTTGTTTTGTCTTTTGACCCCTCAGAGCGTACACATTTAGACGCTTGCAACCACATCCAAAATTAGCTGAACCAGAATCCCCCAGTTTCCTATTCACCAGCACTCTTGGTACTCTTTTATTTCTGCTTCATTAAAAGGAAGGTTATGCAGAATATGACATTAAGTTTCGTACCAGTTGTTTTTATAAGTACTTCTTTCCAGTTAAAGTGAAAAGATTCATAATTTTATGGTCTATGTGTAACAAGTAATTGGAAAGCTATTGTCAGAAAAGGATACTATTTTGCAAAACAAAATATTGTTTTTGACTTTTAAGAGTTTTTGTATAGTCAATTTAATTGCACATCCCAATTGAAGATGTATTCTATCCCTTTTCTAGTTTGGCCTCAAAAGTTAGACATTCCAGTCTCAATGAATTACTTGTTGAAATTTGGAATTGTGAAACAATAAATTCTGTAAGAGTAAATATGCATAAGATTATTGTGTCTTTGGATTATTTTATCATTCTGTAAATCAGGGATGGGTAATACGTTGCTGAATTATAATTCATACTATGCCCTTTTATGCCTGGGGAAATGTTAAGTTGTAGTTATTAGAGTTTTCGCTTTTCTGTTCTATATTGTATCACATAGTGGCAACATTAGTTTGGGTAAATATATATCATAACTGTGTTTTATAGCATTTAGAGTTTTAAACTAGCTTGATTATAAATTAGTTTGTTCTTTTCTATAGAACAATCAGAATGGAATTAGAGATACTATTATCTGTAATTATAATTTTAAATGTTGTGTTTGTTAAGAGTTTTCTTCGAAACAGTAATGCTTTAGGAAAGTATTCAAGGGTTTGAAACTTCTAAGAAAGATTATACTAAGCTGCAAATCCCCAAACAACAGCTGATATATAGAATTCAGTCAGGTTCTATTCATGTTCCTATAATTGAAATTCACCAACAGTGTCACTACATAGCATAAAGAGATACTCACTCTGCCAGTTTCCTTTACCACCAAAGTCTTAGCCATTGCTTTGTTGAAAGCATTGTTGCATAATCAACAGATAATAGTAGAAGTTTGAAAGTAAAGAATGCTTGTTCTCAGTGGGGTGTTTGCCTTTTGTCATTGGCAAACCAATCAAACCTCATTGTGAGTACTGAATACTTCCTCAAAATTTAGCCAGCAAGGTCTTTCAGTAGTAAGTAATCCTGCAATCTTTTTTTATACAATTGATAATTCTACCTTATATCTCTGTAATGCAAATATATTGGTCATTCTTTTTTATATGCTTTTTTCTTGTTATTGTCCCTAAAGGTAAGATCTCGAGTAAATTATATTTGCCCATCTGATATTTGAAACTTGAATTGAAAGTATTTAAACAGATGAGATTTTCAGCTAGAATGAAGTACTACACAGTATTCTCAGAGTTTTCTTTTACGTTTTCTGTTACTTCATGAATCAGGTACTAGTGCTTTACATTGCTTTAAGTAACATCTATAACATTAAGTTATACATTTCTGAAAGATCATGCAACAATATTATTCTAAACAATGAAATTATATTTTCAAATTAGCTGATCAATTAAGCAAGACATAAAGAAAACAATGTAGACATATGCAGCTAAAAAATGTCCATAATGTTGATATTTGTCTTGTTTTTACAGATATCTGTGAACATTGTGAGTATATGTACATTCACACATTTAGTATTGGGTTCAACTTTCTCATGATATGTAGGAACTATTGTACAGTGGTGTAAAGGATTAGACAGTGAAAGTGTAAATGTAAAGATTTTTATGTTTTATTTTTATGTTGATTTTACTTGGCTTGTGCTAATAAATTGGAACACTGAGAACAGTCTCTAGATTGACCAGTAATAAAAGAAGATGAAATCTTTGATGGGAGTAGAAAATATCCTATACTCTTTGTATCTCTGACCCAATAACCTTTCCATCTTAATCATATGTAGTTGAAGCAGAGTGACCTGTTAATGTTTTATCAGCCAAGAACAATAGCTATGTCAAGAGCATTCTTAACTAAGGTGTATTGTCCTAGCCTAATTAAAATTATTATATATACCGTCCAGCATTTTCTATTCTTGCAGTTAATTAACTGGATTATTTTGAAAATATGCTGATAAATCTTAGGTAAAGGGTTTACTTCCTTGAAGAAGGAAGATTATTTTTGCTACCTCACAATTTGCATCTACAATTCCAGATGCCTTCATTCCTAATGTCAGCTCCTAAAATATTTTAATAATGTATTTCATTGGTGTGCTACGAATGCCTGTCTAGGCTCCCACAAGTGCTTCTCAATGACTTATACATGACTGGTTTCAGAATAGAATTGTAGAATGACTAATTCATTTTGTGTCTTGCTTATATGTGTATGCCAGTTTCTTCAAGGAAAACTGATACTCAGAATATTTAAAATCCTAAAGGTTTTGTCTTTGCTTATTTGTTTAATCTTTCTATATCAACATTGTTTTCTACTCATCTTTTGGTGTATGCTTTTGTTCTTCTCCTATATGGATTAATCTAGCTTTTCCATATTTTTTAAAAATGAGCTGGTAAAAACAGTTATTTTACCTTTTTTTACCTTGACCATAGATGTTCCGCTGAATGAAAGTATGTTTATTTTCAATATAAGTATGATAAAATAAAATAAGCCTATACATTATAGTTAAGTCAATCCTGACTGTCTACACTTATTTCTTTTCTTTTCTCTTTGATATGACATCATGCCATAACTGACTGTATAATCCATGTATTATTAATATATTCTGAAATCAATTATTTTAGACCAGGGGTGTCAAACTCGCAGCTCAAGTTGCCATCACGTGATGTATCACAACGTTTTTCCAGTTTGACAGCCCTGTTTTAGAGGCTTGTGAGCCTGAAACAATGAGTTTGTGTGCTAGTGCAAATCTGAGACGTGGCAAAAAAAAATTGCAAATTGCCAACATATCACCACGGGACACTGCAACCTCTTGTAAATGTGCACAGGTTGTCAAGTGCCCAAAATGTGATCACATAACTGATTTTTAATTTATTTTTTCTTTCACTTATTTGTGTCCAGTTCTCAGAAATTGCCAACTATGCAAATGATGGCATAACTACATTTTTGACTTATTTCATATGGATTCATCATGATACTCTTTACTTTTGTCACCAGTTTCATAGTTAGAACTTTCTTCACAATCAAAAATGATAATCTCACTTGTTTTCAATGTCTGTCTGATGTTTTTGTGATATAGCATGAATTTACAACAGTGGAATTCTGTCTGCCCAACTTAATTTTTGCAAGGCTCCACTTTCATTATTGGTATTGACAATGCTCTATTTAATATCTTAGCAGTTCCATGAAAAAACACTGGGAAATGAAACTCTTTTTCCTGCTTCAATTTGGATTACTCTCTGCTATGTGCAAACAGAGCTGTTATCCTGAGCATTTTTTCCCATTATGTACATGTGAAACCACAAAAATATTTTTGCCCCTATAGTATTTTAAAGAACAACTATTTTTTCTTACAGCAAGTCATTAAGAGCTAAGCAAAAAATATTAAGAGAACATTTTAGCAAAGATATAGGCCTCCAGATGTGGCATGACTTAATTACAAGTGAGCTTTTCCACAGGACAGATGTGAAATCTTAAAAATAACAGTTTGTCATGTAATATAGGGCAACTCTTCATGATTTCAGCTACAGACAGATCTAGGAAGGAGGCAATGGCAAACCACTTTTGAAAAAACTTGCCAAGAAAACTGCAGGAACTTGTCCAGGCAATCTCTGAGAATTGAGTAGAAGGGGGGGGGGATACAGAGGATGATGCTCACCTCACAATCACTGATCACATTTTCTCAGGTTTCAGAAAATAATCCTAAATTATCTCACACTGTCATCTAGCTATCTTGAATCCCAATTACTATAATCCTTGACCATAACAACCAAATAAGTTGGCTAAGAATATAAAGATTTGGACTCCAATTTAATAAAACAAAATTAGCTACAAATGCTATGGCAGTTAGTTTTTGGAATCCATTTTAAAAATAGCCTATTTAAGACATACAATTTGAATCATCAGTGGTGACTAAAGACAGGATAATTAACAATTATCTCTTTTCATTTGCTAACTTTATTTAGCAAGGCAAATTATCTTAAGATATTGATTGTAAGATTAAACCATGCTTCATTTGAGATTAGTCTAATACACTATGACAACTTTAAACATATGGGCTCCATAATATTGTTCAGAGGTTCCTAGCCAGATGGTATTTGCTACAGTGTACTGTACAATCTTCTATGGAATAAAATCCATCTTCTTTTATGGAATAAAATATTTATTCCATTTTGTAAGCTTCCAGTCTTATAGAAAGATAAAGACTCCCTTGAGCTGATTTCAGCTACTGATCACTGCATGTTTTCTTGGCAACTATATGGAAATGGTTTTCAACTGTACTCATCTATTCTGGCTTCCTTCCTTCCTTCCTTCCTTCCTTCCTTCCTCCCTCCCTCCCTCCCTCCCTCCCTCCCTCCCTTTTCTTTTTAGTAGCTTTGCTTCTAATTTTAAAACCAAAGAATTCATAGGACTTGCTAATCAAAAAAACATCTACATCAAATTCTGCCCCCCCTCCACCTCTCTTTCAAAAGCTATATTAATTGTTAAGATGTTAAGCCGTACATGTTTTTATAGGAGGCACGGTGGTTTCATCTTATTTATTTTTTTGCTATTGTATGTCTGCATCTCCTTGGTACAAAAGGTAGATTTAATAAGAGAAAGGGGTAAAAGCAAGAGTTTGCATAAAGAATGTCTTTAAGGTAAAATCAAGAATTAGAAGTGAAAATGGACACAGTCTCGTACATACCTAATAATATGGGCAAGCTGTTTGTATAGTGTCACATCCCTCTTGACTAGACTTTGGGTGGAAGGGCAAAAGGTGTGGAATGTCTCTGTCTGTTGTGGAAAAAAGGAAATGACTGTCTGTGCTCTTAAACTGTAGACTCAATATATCCAGCTGACAGTCTGGTTAAGGAGGACTGAAATACAAAGGCCACGAAGCTGAGAATAGTTAGGTCTTAATTTTAAAGCAACTTGGCACAAATCCCCCTTCTCCTTTTTTCCTCTCTGTTTTTCTTTTGAAAGAATAATTATGTGGTTTATAATTTGGCTACTTTTTAACCGGTGACTTTCTGCTTTATTTCAGAAGTGTGTTTTCAGAAAACATTGGCTCTGAAAGAGTCCAGAAAGAAGTAAATCAAGTTGCTGCATAGTGAGTCATTGGCTCAGCTTGAAAGTGCTTTCATGACTTGACACTGGGCCCACATTTACCCTTCACTCCCTGCAACCAGGCAATCTGCAGCTGAGCGATGGGCCAAAAAATCTCAGGGAGCATAAAGTCTGTGGATGTTCGGGATCCCCCATATAGACCAGTTAAACGAGAACTGAGGGGACCAGATTTCTGCAAGCCTGCACGATTGGATATGTTGCTGGATATGCCCCCGGCCCACTTGGAGATCCAATACAAACATGCTTGGAACAACGAAGATCGATCCTTAAATATATTTGTGAAGGAAGATGACAGACTAACCTTTCATAGACACCCGGTTGCTCAAAGCACAGATTGCATCAGGGGAAAAGTTGGCTACACAAGGGGACTCCATGTCTGGCAGATTCACTGGCCCACTAGGCAACGAGGAACACATGCAGTAGTTGGGGTCTCAACAGCAGAAGCCCCTTTGCACTCTGTAGGATATACATCATTGGTTGGTAGCAATAATGAATCATGGGGCTGGGACCTTGGACGGAACAAACTTTATCACAATTGCAAAAACCAGCCTGGAGTGACCTATCCTGTGTTTTTGGAACCAGATGAGTCTTTTGTACTTCCAGATTCCTTATTGGTAGTTTTGGATATGGATGAAGGAACCCTTAGCTTCATCGTGGATGGACAGTATCTTGGAGTGGCCTTCAGGGGCTTAAAAGGGAAAAAACTGTATCCTACAGTCAGTGCGGTATGGGGGCACTGTGAAATTACAATGAGATATGTCAACGGGCTTGATCGTAAGTGTTTCATTAACATTTTTCTTCTTCTTTTCAGAATATGTAAAGATACTTGTTACATTGCCAAGCTGACATTGTGTCCATGTTAAATGGACTGACAAGGCAAAAGTACACCTGCTGTTCTATATCCATCTGTCAAAGTATCTCTAGGGCTCATCCGTTGTGTTGATAGCTGCAGCTTTGAGCAGCAGGAAAATAGGAATTATTTCTAAAAGGAATGTTTTTTTTCTTTTTATTATGTGTAGGCGGGTGATCTGCGAGCCCCAAAATACAATGAATGCAGTTTTTTTAAAAAAAAATTCTTTCTTTAAAAAAGGCTGCAGTATTAAATGTTGATTGTGAAAAACTAACACAAATCCCATTGGTATTCCAGAGTGAATGGTTTTGCAAAATTACATCTGCCTTTGGGATTCAAACTTAATGACTAGATTGCGTAATACAGGAAGCTTTTGAGAATCATTTCTAAATATATGCATAAAGGTTGTCTTCCATCTGTGGTTTTTCCTTACTTTCTTTTTTCTTTACGGTCAGAAAAATGATAGAGGGGTTTTGTGGGGGTGGGATTTATAAAAGTTAAGCGCCTGCAATGTATTCATACTGCCTCCACCTTCTCCTTGCATGCTTGTACTGGATCTCATTGGGTCGATTCATTTGGGAAGCTCTGTGAGACTTCCTCATAGCAGCTGGTCTTCAGAGCTGCTTGCTGAGCTGGAAGAAGCAGAGAGTTATTCCATTTGCATGATGTGACTCATGCTGTTTTCTCCATTAGGCACAGTTCTTTCCTAATCTCAATTGAAGAGCCTCTCAGTTGTATCACTGCATGTTAGTGTTTCTTTTTAATCACTCACAGCAGATTGAAGTCTTAGCAGTCTGCGGCACCGCTAAAGGTGCCTACAAAACGCAAAGCCCACATAACCTTCAATGTTTGCGGCAATATAGTGATTGGTAGTGCTCTTTTTTTTTTTAATCATTGAAGAAAAAACTTCTACACAAACACGATGCAGTCATTGTAAGTGACCTGTGAGCAGCATGAGTACTCAACAGTGTGACCAGGAGGCCATTGATTGTGAAAGACTTGCACAGAAACTGACATGAGCCATCTGTCATAAGTAGGGTCCATCACTAGCTCAGATCAGCTGCCATGAAAAAGGCGTGTATAATCATGGCAGATCTGCTGCAACTGAAGGAAGAAAAGGAAGAAGAAAAGGATGAGCAAATACAGATATGTTGCTGTGGGAGAAAGGGAGAAGAAGTCCTGGAAGAAAAACAACAACAGTAAGGTCCAATAATTACCATAGATTCAAGGTCTCGTTTGTCATTTTGGCATCTATGGGAATAACAGCATATGCTTTATTTTATTTAGATTTTAGCGAAAGTCCCCACCCCCCCATTTGCATAAAGTATGAACTAATACAGTGTGTTCCTTTGTAACTATTGAACTTTCCAATGCTAAACATTATACATTTCTGAAATAATTTCTTCATATGATTGAGAGTTACAAATCCATTTTGACCACCATTCAGCTATTTCCTTAAGATTTCAAATTCAGTGTTTCTCAGAGTTTGTACAGTACACATGTTGCCTGGGGAATTCTGAAATTTGAAGTCCAGATATCTTAATGTTGTTGAGGTTGAGAAACACTGGATAAAACTATTAGGCAATTCATGCTGTTTATTGTTGCCGTGCCTTCTGTCTGTGTGCATATATAATAATAAGTTGTTGACTTATTACCGACTTAGAACAAGATCCCTCCCAAAGTATTTGCAATATGGATTAAAGTTCTGATGGTTAATTCCACCCCCGAAGTCACATGACTATATTTTGGGCACCCAGCAACCAAATGTCTTTTACAGCTGTTTGCATAATCCATGCATTTACATGACCATGATTTATGATGGGGTTTTTTTTGCTGGAAACCGGCATGTACTTGTATTTTCGGGGGGAGGGGGGGGGACCAGACATGGCAAGCAATGAGTTTTGGGTGGAAAAAAATTGGCTACAGTCACATGATGACCTGCTTAATGACCAGCATGATTTAGCATAATTCTGGGCTCAATTAAAATTATACGTTAAGGACTAACTTTCATCTTCTAGATTTTGAATGTTGAGTAGCACATGTTGAGTGGCACACATGCAGATATGCAAGAAGAGGTTTCATCATTAATCCAGGGCTTTCCAAATATACCTTGGAGTTGCTTGTTGGGGCTGATGTCACTAAATGGCACCATGTTTGAACAGAGATTAAGCTGAAAACTATTATTATAGAAAGAAATAAACTTTAATTTTTAATAAAAAGCATTTATTGTAACTGGGGAAGACATCATAATTTCTACAGTGTATGCTTTGTCCTTTTATTTTAAATGTCATTCCAATTTTTATCGGTGGATTTTTTGGAAGAATTTCAGGCAATTAGTTTAGTAAATAACATCAACTTTCTTTATTTATGTATTTATTTGTTTTATATGGCCAATCCATCTCACCAAATGACTTTGGGCAATGAACAAAATTTAGAAAAATGAGAGCAGTTAACAATAGTACAAACATTAAAGCATTAAAAATTAAAATATACAGTTGGTTTAATTTGAAACAGCAGTGTCATTATCTAAGATCATAAAATGAAAAGATTTTTTTACAAGCTGGAAAGCTAGAACTTTTACGAAAGTTTTATAGATAATTGAATTGAAATGGGAGAATAAATGTTTGGGAGCCATCTTGGTCTAATGGTTAAGGCAACAAGATAGAAAGCAAGAGGCTCTGAGTTCAAGACCACCTTAGCCATGAAAGCCAGCTAGGCCAGACATACTCTTTCAGTCCAACCCATTTCACAGGGTGGTGGTTGTTGTGGGGAAAATAGGAGGAAGGCTTTTTAGATATGTTGCCGCCTTGAATTATTTGTAAAAATAATAAATGTGGGCTGCAGATAAGTAAATGTTTTGACATGAAAAATGGTTGTCATTTCACTGGAAACTGACAGAAGTTGACTTTATAAAAATAGAAATAACACCAAGCAGTCTGTGGAGATTCTCAGTCATCCAGATCATAGTTGTCCCAAAGGTACTTTTGCAAGAGGCAACTGGACTTTCTTGTTTTTCTTTGAAGATGTTTCACTTCATATCCAAGAAGTTTCTTCAGCTCTGGTTTTTATTTGAAGATGTTTTGCTTCTCATCCAAGAAGCTTCTTCAGAACTAAAGAAGCTTCTTGGAGGAGAAGTGAAACGTGTTCAAAGAAAAACAAAGTCCAGTTGCTTCTTGAAAAAGAACCTTTGGGACCCCAAGCAATGTTGCATTCAGAGATAAAAGAATACAATTAGTTTTACAGGCAAAGCGAGTTCCAGCTCATTCATGCAAAACTTTCTTATGTGATGTAACAACCAGATTTTTGTCTTTTGTTTTCTGGTTTAGTTAGGAAAGGAAATCCTTAAAATAAGAAAAAAAAATACATTTTAAAATTTTAGTCTTCCTTAGGCTTAATTGTAGTTGTAAACCGAGGACTATCTATATAGATAAAAACAAATCTGCTTTGAAATGTATGGGGCACATAATATCTTCCTGCAATTCTTAAAGAAATATTTATTTTTTTAGAGTTGCTTACCAGTTGCAGTGGATAGTTATGTGATGCCATTTGAATGACTTATTTTATCACGTTATAGACAGAGCTGTATGAGATATTTTACATACTCCTAAATATCTTTTTGTCTTGAAATACAAAATACTGCACAGCCCTAATGACTACATTTTGGAGAAGATGGTGTCTGTGTTATGTGATGGGTATGTGGATTACAAATAGTCCTTGGCTTGGACCACAATTAAGCCCAAAATTTATGTGGTTAAATGAGACATTTGTTAAGTGAATTTTACCCCATTTTACGAACTTTCTTGCCACAGTTCTTAAATTGATCAGTTAATAACCGAGTTGTTCAGTGAATCTGGCTTCCCCATTGACTTTGCTTGTCAAAAGTTTGCAAAAAGTGATGAAATGACCCTGGGACACAGCAACAGTCATAAGTATGAACCAGTTACCAAGCATCTGAATTTTGATCACATAATCATGGGGATACTACAAAGGTTGAAATTGTGAAAAATGGTCATATGTTGCTGGTGTAACTTTGAACAGTCACTAAATGAACCCTTGTAAGTTGAGGACTACCTGTATTTAGAATCTTGAGAATCTGGCTGTCATGAAGTAGACATCTAGTGATGTCTATTTTTTGCCCATCACAAGGCAGATTCACCTAAGGACAGCAACTGGGACTGCCACAACTGCCACCATAAGTCAGTGAGGTCACATGATACACTTTATGATCATGTCGCTTAGCAACAGAGATGCAAGTCCAGTTACCATAGTTAAGTGAGGACTATCTGTAATTCTCTTTGTGATTTGTATAGTTCATACTTTATTTATTATTTATTTAGCATATGGCATATCATGCATGGACTAGAATTATATTTTAACATTTCATCTAAATTAATCAAATATACTAACAGATAAATGTTAAAAAGATCTATGTTCAAAAATCCTTATTAAATGTTTCCTCACTTTAGCTTTGAGCATGAAGTGTGGTTTAACTGAAAGAAAAATTAATGCATGATGTGATGCTTTTTATTAGTTTGCCCAATAAAATTTGTATGGTGATCTCAGAAAAAAAGTCATTTAAAAGCAAAAGGACATTTCAGTGTAAGACAGAAATAATTATCTTAGTAATTTACTGATGACCATACTGACCTTTGAATGCCCATTAAATCCCAATTAGTTGCTGAAAAATGCAAATGCATATTGGGATAATCTGCTTTCTGTTGCTCAGACAGCCTACCAAATTAATGCATAAAATCATTGTCTTTAAAGACAGAAAATTAGTAGCACATTTACATGTTTGCAGCAGCTTGTCAGTGCATCCTCTGTAAGTTCTTTATTGGAGGTCAGCTTCCTTGCTGCTCTGATGTTTCAAACTAATTTTGCTTTTGACTGCTATATCTAGTTATTAGAAGTGCAATTTTCTTTCATGTTTACTTCAGTGGGAAGGGGAAGTGAAATGTAAGGGACATCTGTAACATGAAGCATGTTTCCAACATTTGATTATTTACATCTGTGTAAATTATTGATTAATTGTTGACTAATGAAACTTGTAGTAATGATGATATGGAATATATTTTCCAATTTTATTACTGTATCTATATTACACTATCTCCATTGGGTAGTAGTATCTGATTAACCTTGTCAGTCAATCCTAGATAGTACTTGAATGATCCCTCAAGAAAGTTCAGAATAATTGACCGAACTGGAAAGCCAAAAAAGTATCAAGGATGAAAACAGAGCTTCATTTCTGTGATGTTAACAAGAAAATTATATTGATATGTCCATGAAGTCATCAGGAACCGAACCTGATTTGAGGACACAATTTTTTTTTTAGTATTATTATTATTGTGCTTCAAATTTTATGACAAAAAGTTTAGCTCAAGTAAAACTTAATTTGTTTACAAGAAGTTCACATTAGAAAGCAACATAAAACTTACTCTTATCATTAAGTCAGCAGAAAGGTGGCTTCAGGTCTTTGTTTAGGTTCTTTTTATTGGCACCTGAGATCCACTGGTAATGCTAGGTACAGAAGATACATACACAAGGCATTTACCTGCACACAAGTATGTGTCATGCACAAATAACCAGGTGCATTCACTGAGTTTAAACCACAGAAAAGTTTACTATTGCGACCTCTAATATAAGAATCTAGTCAACCAATGGTCAAAGCTAAATTGGTAATAGATAAGGGTCAACAATTCATGGGGTGATGGACTTACTACGTCTTTTGTGACAATGCAATGTCACCAAACTGTTGACACATTTAATCCCACCTTCCATCTCAGTCTATTCTCCTCATGCAGTATGCTTAAAAGCAGTATGAAAACAAAGGCAGAGAAATCACCCTTAAATTATAGTATCCTTGTAAATCTGGCTAGACTTAGAATAACTTTATTGTCATTTTAAATGTACACTAATATGCTACCTTTCCTATTCTTGTGCATGTCACTAAAATTACTTACATTGTTTTTGTGATTATCAGGACTGTTGACCTGTTAAGTATACTTGGTTGAATATGCATGTAGAATCACTTTTGCATGTTCAGTTCAAATATGCAAAAATTAAAGCAGCTATGCATGCACATACATTGAGCATGGAGCTTATGACTGTATTCACACATTGCAGTAAGCTGTGATTTCCTTAACTATGGTTAACTGACAATTAGCTAAGCCATCAAAAACAATTGGCAGGTTTAGTTGGAAGCAGATCAGATAATTATGGTGATATTTATTAAATCAATCACTAAGCTTTTCCACGATTAAGCTTTCATTCTTGTATAATGTAAGGAAAAGTCAGTGCTATGGTTTCACAAACAAAGCCAAGTTAATCCTAAAGAAAGAAATGTATGGGTTTTTTTCCAGACTTTGGTAATATCATAACTGATATTCCATATCTCCCCATTCTACTGAATAGTATTGATGTCACCCAAAAATATCCTTAGGAAAACAAGTCTTATTGATTTTAGTTGTGTTCTGGTAAGCAAAATTCATGTCTTTTTGGTATCTTTTATTTTTGTTTTTGTGTTTTTTTACTGTCTGCATGCTATATAAAATCAGCATGTGGGTAATAATTGGAAGGAACATTAAGGTTCAATCTCCAGACATACTAAACAGTACTGATCTCCCAGATCATTTTTGAAATAGCCTTCATGTTAAGTATGGTAATTAATTTGAATAGACAGTAATATTATACAACAAATGAATTGTACATTAATGTTAGGTACATATTCACATCAGAGGTGAGTTCCTACTGATTCGGACCGCTTTGGCTGAACTGGTAGTGGTTTGCTGGCCTGGGTCGCTGAAACCGGCAGCGACCCAGGCCTGCCACACCTCTGAATTGGTTCCCTGGTCGGTGCAGCATGGTTTTTTTTTTCATTTTCTAATGTTCTGCGCATGCACAGACCTATTTGTGGGCAACTGCGCATGTGCATGAAGCAAAATTGCACATACACCGAACCGGCAGTAATGCCAGCAGCAACCCACCCATGATTCACATGTTTTCTTTTGTATACATACCTAAATGTTCAGAGTTGTGTAATGCAATTTTAGTCTTGGATATTTCAGCATAACAAACAGCAGGACTGAGCCCAATTACAGATCACAGTTGTAAAGATTAGATTAGTACATGGGAAGAAGAAGATTTCACAATTTCATTTTTTTAGGTTAATGTGCATTTTTTGTTCGCTATATGTGATATGCGGCTTCGCTAAGAAAACATTGTAAACATTACTTACAAATAAAATCTGACTAAACTAATTGGATATTGAAATTTCCTATTAAGGGAGAAATGTCATTAAAAAAATTATCTGCAAATTATGTTTTTCTGTTCTCTGGCTTCATGGATGTTTGTGAAACATAAAATATTCTATATTTATTAGTAATATATTTATATAATAACTGCCATGTTTTGCAAGACAATTTTTATACACTTACAAAAGTGTATACACTTATTCACTTGCGTTTTTTTCAGTTTATGTTATATGTTTTCACATTCCTGGCTAAGAATACTGCAAAAAACTGAAAAATCAGTTGTTCTCTCCCTCTATATAACTTCATTCAGCAAACTCAAATGTATACTGAAAAAATGCACAGAGCGGAACGCAGTATATTGGGAGAATGCTTTTATAGCTTTTATAGCTTTTGTAAACTTGTAATTGGGTTGGGAAAAATGTACTCTATCAGTTCCCCCAAGCATGTATCTTAGAATTACTTTCCATGGAATCTTCTTAACCCTAATAAATGTATTGTATTGTGACGTGGTGGCTAAGACGCTAAGCTTGTAGATCAGAATGGTCAACGATTCGAATCCCTAGCGCCACGTAACAGAGTGAGCTCCCATTACTTGTCCCAGCTTCTGCCAACCTAATAGTTCGAAAAAATGTAAAAATGCAAGTAGAAAACTAGGAACCACCTTTGGTGGGAACATAACAGCATTCTGTGCACCTTCGGTGTTTAGTCATACTGGCCACATGACCAGAGAGCCTTCTTCGGTCAGCCCTGGCTCTTCCGCTTTGAAACGGAGATGAGCACCGCTCCCTACTGTCGGGAACGACTAGCACATATGTGCGAGGGGAACCTTTACCTTTACCTTTTTATGCAATTCTGACGGTTCTGTAAGTACATATTATTTCCCTTTGTTGGGGAAATATTTATTCTAATTGATATTTTGACAAAACCTTTTCAGAAATACTTTGGATGCGGCAAGCAAATGGAAGAGGGTATTTTGGATTACATTCAAATGAACAAGTAAGCATGGCTAGGAGATCATTTCTTAAGTGATTTTCAAACAGACTGGTACATCATTTTGGAAGAACCATACACATTTTTTAAAGTCTGATGTCAAACACATTTCGCTGTGTTACATCAGAAAAAAATTCAAAACAGCTGGAAGGTTTTGATTCTGCCTTCAAACAAGGACTTTTTTACTTTATAATCAAAACATTTTAAATACTCACCTTCAAACTTGAACAGCTGATTTCAGAATTGCTTCCTATAAACTCAGAATGTCCATTACTTAGAACAATGAACTTTATTTCTACGCTAGAATGAAATAGCCAAGTTCTGTTCCAACCTCAGAATAAAATTTTCAGGAAACATTATTTTTGTTTCAGATTCAAAATCTTTAAAAGGCTATTTAAAGTTCTAGACATGTGGTGCATCCCTAATTAATATTTTTTTATTTTACTGGTGAACACGAGGAAAGATAACCCAATAGATTATTTTAAAACTCTTGAATGAGTTGTGTGATCTGTTAAATACTGTTGCAAGTGGTTCTAGGATCAACATTCTACACATACATTATCTGTCACAAATGTTTAAGGGAATTATACTGTACCTCTTTGAAAGTGAAAACATAATGCCCGGTTTCCTCTTAACAGTAAAAAAGACACACAATGAATTAAGTGACTCGCTGATTCACTCAGACAGTCTGCTGAATAGCAAGTGATACTGATGAGGGTAAAGGAAAGAATAAGTACCAAATGTGAATATTAAAAAGAAGGATTGGGGAACTAATATATTGTGAAAAGAAGACCACAACACCTGCATACCTTTCATGGAAACCTAACTTTGTACTCTTTTTACAGATAGTT
The DNA here is from genome assembly GCF_051295495.1 of Thamnophis sirtalis. Lineage (NCBI taxonomy): Eukaryota > Metazoa > Chordata > Lepidosauria > Squamata > Natricidae > Thamnophis > Thamnophis sirtalis. The sequence continues at coordinate 34,581,336 of NW_028261391.1, forward strand.
CTTGACTTACAACAGTTTGTGTAGTGATTGTTTAAAGTTACAACATCACTGAAAAATGTGACATGATCATATTTTATCATTATGATCTTTGTAGCATCCCCATGATCATTTGATCAAAATTCAGATGCTTGGCAACCGGTTCGTATTTATGACCTTTGCTGTGTCCCAGGCTCATGTGGTCACCTTTTGTAACCTGACAAGCAATGGGAAAGCCAGATTCACTTAACAACCAGTTTACTAACTTATCAACTGCAGTGATTCACTTAACAACTGAGCCAAACTCACTTTCCAAATGTCTCACTTAACAGAAATATTGGACTCAAGGGTGATCATAAGTCGAGAATTACCTGTATGTTTCTTTTGTCTTAATACTGGAAGGATAAAATAATTTAAAAGTATATATAATACCTTTGCTTTATTCAATTCCCTTTGTTTAAATTTAAAATAATATTTATTCCATCAGGTAGTTGTACATTAGGCCTTTATAATAATCCTCTTTCTGAAAATACCATATTTTTCAGAGTATAAGACACCTTCCCCCCCAAAAAAAGAGGGTAGAAATCTGGGTGTATCTTATACACTGAATACAGTATTTTTGGCCTCCAAAGCCCCACCTGCAAAAATGGATATGCAGAGGGTTTGGGAGGCCTGCAAAGTGCTCCTGGGGCTGGGGAGCAAAAACAAGTGAAAAACTATTCCCCCCCCCCAAGCCCCCAGGAGCACTCTGTAGGCCTTCCAACCTCTCTGCACACTCCATTTTTTGTAAAAAAGAAACCAACCCCTGGCCTTTTTTTGCTCGTTTTTGCACTTCCCCAGCCCCCAGAAGCACTTCGCAGACTTCTCAAACTCTCTGCATGCCCCTTTTTCACAAAAAAATGGATCATGCAGAGTGTTTGGTCTTCCCGGCCCCCAGAAGCACTTCACAGACTGGAGTAAAAGGCAAGGCAATTTTATAACATGTCTAGTATATAATGCATTTGAGGGATTTCTTGCAACTAATATGTGGGTGGACTTCTAATTTAGAGAGCACTGCACTAGGTTTACTGGGACGCAGTGGTTCACTGAGATATGGTGGCTCAGTGGCTAAGACACTGAGCTTGTCAATCAGAAAGGTCAGCAGTTTGAATCCCTAGCGTCGTATAAGAGTGAGCTCCTGTTACTCGTCCTAGCTTCTGCCAACCTAGCAGTTTGAAAGAATGTAAAAATGCAAGTAGAAAAATAGGGACCACCTTTGATGGGAAGGTAACAGCGTTCTGTGCGCCTTCGGCATTTAGACATGCCGACCACATGACCACAGAGATGTCTTCAGATAGTGCTGGCTCTTCAGGTTTGAAATAAAGATGAGCACCGCCCCCTACAGTTGGGAACGACTAGCACATATATGCGAGGGGAACCTTTACCTTTATCTATGCACTAGTTCAATTTATTCCAGATAGGTTCAGGGATAGCTTGTCTTCAAATAATATATGTCCGAGATGGCGAAACTATGGCACGCATGCCACAGGTGGCACGCTGAGCCATTTGTCAGGGCACTCAAAGTGTTGTCCTGTCAGCTGGACAGTGCACATGCACGCACTGGCCAGCTGACTTCAGCTTTTTTTAAAGCCATTTTTCTCCCTCCCCAGGCTTCGGAAGATTTATAGGAGCCTGGGGAGGGCGAAAAGAGCCTCCGCCAGAGGCACTCCAGAGGTTTCGGGAACGGACATCCGGTTTGGTTGTAGGGTTGGTTTAAGCCCTCCGGAGGCTTTAGGGAAGCCTCGTGAAGGTCCCTGAAGCCTCCAGAGGGCTTAAACCAATCCTATGAGCAAACCAGAAGTGACTTCCGGTTTGCTCGTAGGGTCATTTTTTACCTCCCGGAGGCTTCAAAAAAGCCTCCTGAATGTTCCTGAAGCCTCCAGAGGGCCGGGGAAGGCTATTTTTGCCTTCCCCAGGCTCCTAAAAAGCTTCTGGAGCCTGGGGAGGGAGAAAAAAGCATGCATAAAATGGGGGATCACCTCTCATGCACACATGCACATGGGGGTCACGCATTGCGTACGACCCCCCTGTGCTCCTCCCCCTTATGGTACACGAGCCAAAAAAGGTTCGCCATTGCTGCTATATGTTGTAGAGGTTTTTAATCTGTTTCATGCCATAGTGGTTTGAATAGTATAAGATACTAGGTTCCTTCAGTCCAATCAACTTTTTTGATATTTGTGACTCAAATTTTTTAAAAATTTGGAGACCTATCTGTTTACATGTGTGTACACATATATAAGGTAGAATATTGGATATTGAGAACTAGAAAACAAGCACGGTCATAGTTTACAGCTATGGTAAAACAGTAGCAAATTCTATTTCTGGAAGTTTTTCTAAAAATGTAAATCAGGAAATAGCTTTTAGATAGAGATCGGTCTCTGTTGTTTTCTAACAATGGCTTTGTGTTACAGAACCTAAAGGGTTCTGTATTAAAAGAAATACTTTTAAGTGCAGAGTTTTTCACAAGCTATTTAATTCCTTTTCATACAAATAAAAATGTAAACATGACATTAGATAAAATGTAACTGTTACAGCTGAGAGCTTTTCCATTATGTCTTCTGCCCAATGTCAAAAATATTCATGGATCCTCTATTCCACATTAAAAGCTTTCCACTCTTACATTCCTTGTAAAAATAGCCTCGTAATTGGTAGTTTTATGTAGGAATAGACAACTTAATGTTCTTTATAGCTACCATCAGTGGTTACTCGTAACAGCAGATGTGTCTTCACAATGTGCTGGACAAGACCTAAATAACACAACCTGCTTTCACTGACCTTTTTATTCTTTCCATGCTTGTGTCTGGAATAATGAAGTATTCAGCCAACTGATTAGCTTTTAAAAATACATACTGTATATCTTTCTGTGTGAGAGCGGATTGGACAAATCTCAGAAAACACAGTGTAATGTTTTTGGAAATACTGTAACATGAATTTGTTGACCTATAAAGATGCTTGAAGAAGTTACAGTTGGAAATCTGATCTAGTAGTCCAGTGTTTTTCTTCTATTAAAAATGCATTAATTTAATTCTGATATTTTAATTCTGGGCTAAGCGTTCAGCAGTTAAGCTAGGTTGAGCTCTTATATTTGTCCTAGCTCCTGCTAACCTAGCAATTCGAAAGCATGCAAAATGCAAGTAGATAAATAGGTACCAGTTTGGTGGACAATGCCTTGTGACATCATACTGGCCAAATATCTTCAAACAGCAATGCTGTTCAATGGCCTAGAAACAGAGCTGAGTACTGCTCCCTACAGTCAGCAACAACTAGTAGAATAAAATCCACAGGGATTTCTTTACTTTTATTTTAATTCTGTAAAAGTAGTAGAAGTAGAAGTGTTATATTTTCTGGAGTTATAATTTGTAATTGAAAGTTATCACATATGGGATAACTTTCCCATATGTGATAACTTTCAATTGTTAAGAATATTAATTACACAAATGCACTATAGAGAATATTTAGCAATGATAAGGAAGTGTTTCATGGAACATTGAGCATTTTATTTTTCTCATTCAGAGTAGCTTTTTAAAATTTGGTTCAGTATGAAGAAAGATAAAATACTGTTATAGTCCCCAACTAGAAAAAATTGAAAGGATCACGTACCTCGGTTTTAATTTACATGAAAGCTGGGACATGATCAGTGAAGTAAAGACAAGGATAGAGAAAGCTCAAACAGCATTCTTCAAAATGAAAAATGTCTTCTGCAGTCATGACATAAACCTAAGACTGAAAATCAGGCTTGTCGGAAGTTACATCTTTTCTACCCTGCTATACGGAGTGGAGAGTTGGTCTCTGACAAAAAGTCACTTGAAGAGACTAGAAGCATTTGAAATGTGGATTTACAGGTGGTTATTATGTATAAGTTGGGTTGACAAAATCATAAATGAGAAGGTGATAAGCCGCCTGGAAAAGCAAAGGGAAATCATCAAAGCCATTAAAAAGTGAATGTTAGAATATTTTGGAATTGTGATGTGACACCCAGAAAAATATGGCATACTTAATCCTCCAGGGAAAAGTTGAAGGCAAATGAGGTCCAGGCAGAAGAAGAACATCATAGCTTCAAAACCTAAGGGACTGGTTTGGACAAAATTCAGCAGCAATTTTTCATATGGCTGTTGACAAAAAATAAGATTGCCAACATCATCGCCAACGTTACAAGAAGAAGAAGCAGTCCCCAAATTTTATTTGTAGTTTTTGTTCCTGTACTTTGTGTTCCTGTACTTACTACACTAAGTGTACTTTGCAAAGTGAAAAGGGCTTTACATCACCGAATAACAGTGGAGTAAATGAACCACAAGCTGACACACGATCCTCAACCATTCCTCTTCTACCAGCAGAAACTGTCAAGCCTGGGACCTGGAGATCCCAAGTTACATGCAAGTGAGATTGACAGATATATAAATTAAATTTAAAAAATGAATCATAATGGAGATTTTTTTTTATTTAAGAAGCCAAATTGTTTCTCATAATCTAGCCACGGGATAGAAACAACCAAACAAAAACATGACTTCTGATTTTAGTTTGTCAGGTTTGCCCCTACTGAGGACACCATCAACAGAGTATTGAAGGAATGACTATAGTCTATATAAATCTACTGTTGGAAATAAGTGCATCAGGTTCTTTATGCTAATTAAATAGAAAGTAAAATCATGCAAAAAGCCATAGGTAGGAACCAGTGCTTGAATAGGCTATTCAAATATTTCACAAGCAATGCAGATTTCAAAATATATGTTTGAAATATTGTTTTAATATCCATTTATGTTTAGTAGCCTTGTTTGAAAATTTAAAAAAATTGTATTAAAAATATAAATTCAAAATATAACTAGTTAAATATTCAATTCAAATATTTATGTTATATTGTATAAACTTAAATTTTGTAGGTGAGCAGGATTGCATATGATCACTGATATAATATCAAGTTATAGTCACTTTCTGACATCTCTGTTTGAAGACTTCACATCTCTCATTCTCTAAGTGGATAGGAATAGTATAATATATGTCCATGATGGTGAGTCTATGGCATGTGTGCCAGAGGTGGCACGCAGAGCCCTCTCTGTGGGCATATGCTCCATCACCAGCTGCTCTTCTGGTTTTCAGCACGCATATGTGCGCCAGCTTGTTGGTCTTCATAGCTGCAGAAAAATGGCCCTAAAAGGGTTATTTCTGGGCCATTTTCAGGCCATTTTGGGGGGCAAAAACAGCCTGACAACAGCCCGAAAAATAGGTCTGTGCACACTGGGCAGTTGGTCTGCTGGTTTCCAGTGTTCTAGTGAGCACAAAGACCACTTGGCCAATGCTTATGTGTGTGCTGGAAACCCGAATACTAGCTGGCTAGTGCATGCATGCACACACCGGCCAGCTGGTCTTCGAGTTTCTGGCACTCTGGCACCCACACATGCACGTGCATTCTGGTTTGGATAGTCAGTGCTGAAAAGGTTCACTATCATTATATATGTTCTTCTGCTTAGTGGCATATGCTTTGCCATTAAATTAATTATATATCTTTAAACCATTTTCCAATATTTCATCAGTGGAGGGTAGGAGAATGTAAAAGTTGGAATCGGGCAAATAAAACAGCTGGTCCTGTTTTCCCAGTGATTCCCTGCTTTTTAATCATGATTTGAAATGGTAAGAAAGGTCGATTCATTACTGAATTAATTAGCTGCCTTCACTTGTTTCCATACACATCTGAAAAATTGTTTGTGCAGATTAGAATTAAATTATGTGTTAAAAGTGAGAAACCATATTCCTGAAAGTTTGCCCAATTTGATCAGTATCTTTTGTGTATGCTTATATTAATCAAGGATGATGAGTAATTCCGATAATGGCACATTTATAGCGAGAAAAGCATACTGAAGTTGGCTTATGATGCATTATTGCATGCCAAAACTACATGTTTAGGGGACACACACACAAACACAAAAGACCACTTTTTAAAAAAGACCCTGAAATCCCTTACATAGGGGTGGAGTTGGGATGACTGAATAGAGCTGAGTATTTATTGGCCAGATGTTCTTCCTGATGCCTAAGCAGAGTTTGCAGCATATATTTTCTCTTTATGTCCAGATCAATTACCTAGGATACCTAGGATCGAACTCACAGCCTCCTGATTGCTCCATGTCTATAAATGACAAATTAAAATGTCTAGACCACCACACCACTCATATACAGGTGAAACTTGAAAAATTAGAATATTGTGCAAAAGTTCATTTATTTCAGTAATGCAATTTAAAAGGTGAAACTAATATATGAGATAGTCTCATTACATGCAAAGCAATATATTTCATGCTGCGATTTGTCATAATTGTGATGATTATGGCTTACAGCTCATGAAAACCCCAAATCCACAATCTCAGAAAATTAGAATATTGTGAAAAGGTGCAATATTCTAGGCTCAAAGTGTCCCACTCTAATCAGTTAATTAAGCCATAACACCTGCAAAGGGTTCCTGAGTCTTTAAATGGTCTCTCAGTTTGGTTCAGTAGGAATCACAATCATGTGGAACTTATTGTTCCTATGTTGTTTTTAAGTTATGTGTTTCTTTTTGTTGATGTGCTTAGGTGTTTAAAATAATAAAATAATAATTAAAAAAAAAGGAATCACAATCATGGGAAATACTGTTGACCTGACAGTTGTGCAGAAAACCATAATTGACACCCTCCATAAGGAGGGAAAGCCTGAAAAGGTAATTGCAAAAGAAGTTGGATGTTCCCAAAGTGCTCTATCAAAGCACATTAATAGAAAGTTATGTGGATTGTCAGGAAAAGGCCATTCAAAAGTGTTGGGGACATTCACAAGGAGTGGACTGAGGCTGGAGTCAGTGCATCAAGAGCCACCACACACAGGCGGATCCTGGACATGGGCTTCAAATGTTGTATTCCTCTTGTCAAGCCGTTCTTGAACAACAAACAACGTCAGAAACATCTTACCTGGGCTAAAGAAAAACAGACCTGGTCTGTTGCTCAGTGGTTCAAAGTCCTCTTTTCTGATGAGAGCAACTTTTGCATCTCATTTGGAAACCAAGGACCCAGAGTATGGAAGAAGAATGGAGAGGCACACAGTGCAAGATGCTTGAAGTCCAGTGTGAAGTTTCCACAGTCTGTGTTGATTTGGGGAGCCATATCATCTGCTGGTGTTGGTCCACTGTGCTTCATTAAGTCCAGGGTCAATGCAGCCATCTACCAGGAGATTTGGAGCATTTCATGCTTCCTTCTGCAGACGAGCTTTATGGGGATGCTGACTTAATTTTCCAGCAGGACTTGGCACCTGCCCACACTGCCAAAAGCACCAAAACCTGGTTCAATGACCAACCATGGGATTACTGTGCTTGATTGACCAGCAAACTCGCCTGACCTGAACCCCATAGAGAATCTATGGGGCATTGCCAAGAGAAAGATGAGAGACATGAGACCAACCAATGCAGAAGAGCTGAAGACTGCTATTGAAGCATCCTAGTCTTCCATAACACCTCAGGTCCGATATTGTTCTATGTACAATCCTTGTTTTATTGCTTGCATGTAATATTCTAATTTTCTGAGATTGTGGATTTGGGGTTTTCATGAGCCATAATCATCACAATTATTACAAATAAGTTGCATTACTAAAATAAATGAACTTTTGCACAATATTTTAATTTTTCGACTTTCACCTGTAATATCTTTAGACATCTTCTTAAACCAAATGCATCTTTGGCGCTAGTATGATATCCGAAAAAGGTGCAAATGCATTAAGGAAGTGCTATATGTGTGCTGAATTCCAGAGTATTTCCCCCTTTTTATTTAAAATACCATCTCATTAGATATTATTTGAAGGCAAATCTGGATACTGTACTGTATATAGCTGACTGTATTCTTACAATAGTGTAACACTAATGCTAAACACTGGAACTATATATACCAGTAATGGCAAACCTTTTAGACACCGATTGCCCAAACTGCATGTGTGTGCATGCCCAAACTCAAATGTCGCACATGAACATGCACTTGCGCGGACATGCACACATGGGCAACAGAGAGCCGAAGACCAGCCGGCCGGCAAGAGGTGGGGCACCCCAACACTGACAGCGTGGCAAGAGGTAAGATCTTTTTTCTTTCATGAGCTTCTGTTTCGTTGTTTGCAAGGAAACAGAAGCTCACAAAAGAAATGCCACAGAGATCTTACCTGGGGTGTTGGCACGCATGCTCTGCATGCCACAGGTCTGCATGCCACACGTTCACCATCACAGATATATACTGTAATGAACTTGAATTTTATATTTATGTATTATGTATTCAGAAGAATAACTTTGTGGTTCCAGTTTATTCTTATCTTGCACATTTTCTTGTTCTTATCTTAATATTACACCATCAATCTATTTTTATGCTACATTAGCACACTCTGCATAGATTGCAAAACGAAGAGAACCTTTGCTAACAGTACTGCTCCTTTTTTCCAAAAGACATTGATTTACAAAACCTTTATGATGCAGAATCAGCATAAGTCTGCAATTGCCTCATTAAGAAATAGAACATTTTCATTGAAACAATACGCAATTCCAAATAATAGATGCATAGCAGCTGTCTTGTAAACTTACAGCTCTCTATATTATTCAGTTACACATATTACGATTTCTGTTCTTTGTTCTCCCCAGATACACTGCTTGTGAGAATATATGTAGATGCGTGAAAAACCTTTGAATGGGAATAGTTGGAAATTTGTTTGAGTTTGGCAGAGTTATTCATAAAATTAGCTGGCCAAGATATTAAATACACAATATTTAAATAAGGGGAGAGCAGGAATACTATAGTTTTTGCTTCTTTTTTAAAAGCCGAAGGCTTATATTGGGATAGAGCCAAACTAAACAAAATTGACTTGGCTTTTACAGCATGTGTTCCTGTGTTTTCTGTTATTCAAGAATGAAATAATTTCAGTTTATTTTTTCCTTTTTTAAAATAGTCCTTGGAAAAAATGTAGTCTGGTATGAAGACACCACATTTTTCTACAATTTCTAATATTTCATATATGTATTCATAGGAAGAGAGGTACACTATAATCCATCTGAAATATATGATTTGGTTCACACACACACACCCCCGACATTTTCTCATAAGGAGAAGTTACAGATTTGACATAGGCACCTTATGATAAATATGTCATAAAAACACTATTTATTGGTTTTTCCTTTTTTTTTAAGAAAAGCACATTAAATGGTATAAGTGTAAGATATTTGTTATTGATAAAACACTTAATCTCCCCAAAAGCATATGAAATAGATATTTTCCCTAGAAATTCTAAAAGCAGTAAGTACAACATTATGTTAAGAGATTCCAGCATAACGTGTGCATCCATGTCCCTTAAACTCAATAAGTTATTGAAGTGGAAAAGGTTTTTTCCACTTAACTCAGGTTGATGGTAACCAAAATGCTGAGCGATTTGCATGGGTGAGTTGATAATGCACCAAAAACAGACAGTAGAGCTTTAGTTCATAAATCCTGTGCAGTTCCTGAATAATACATGAATACCAGAATGACATCTGTTTTAATAGGAGGCTATGCGTCTGGATAAACTTAGAGCTGTCTTATGGACTGAGGTTTCTTTTGCTTTCCTTTCCTTTCTCTTTTATTTTCTTTTGATTAAATATTATATACTAATAATTTTTTAAAGGACAGTTAATGAATTTCGGATATGGTTTGTCTTAACATCGCTGTTTTTTTAGTTCTCTTTTGGCTACTGATATTGCCTTTAGCAGATAACTATAAATAAAAGTTTACATATTTTTTTGAATTTGATGGATAGAACAGGACAGGAATGGACAGAACATTTTATTGGCTAAGTGTGATTAGATACACAAGGAATTTGTCCCCGGTGGATACAACCTCAATGTACATGCAAAACACCAAAGTAATAATAATAATAATAAAAAGAATATTTTAGGGGCAAGAAGAAAGATAATAAGTGCTTAGCAACTGAGGCTGTTGGTAGAAAGTAGATTATCTCTATCAGTGTTGCATAAGAGAAGCAATCTAATAATTGTAGGTAGTCAGCAGCAATAAAAACATCATTGATTTATAACAGATTGAAGAAAATGCTTGTTTAGTTAGTTTGTTTTTAATCAAGAAAAACACCAACACACTGTTCTCCATAGGGAAAAGTTGTTCTTTACAAAACCATCCCTACTTAGTATTTATAAGAAATTAAAATTAACTTCTTTATCATTTGAACCCTGATATTGACTTACCATATTTATAATACAAATAAATTTAGTCAGAGCCCTGAGTGAAGCAGCAAATTCTGCAGAATAGTATTAGTTTAGCTGTCTCTATGGCTCCAGATTACTGCAGATGACTTTGGCTAAGAAAATAGCATGAATCATTCTTCAGTTTATTGTAAAGCACTATAGACACTGTTGTAAATATATCCTGTCTGGGGAGATCAGATTCCAGTAATTGATTTAAAATACTGCTGACATCACAAATGGTAACTCAAACTGTCCTGGAAGAAAACAACTAAACTAGAATGACTGTTCCAACTTTTGGTTTTTAAACAATGCTGCTTGTATTAATATCATCAAGTCTAAAAGATAAATTTAAACCAATTTAGGAATGTACATTGAACATTTTTTCCAGAGTTCACCTTTTGTATTAGAGATCTGCCTTTCGGCACATACAAGTTTTTTCAAATATGCCAATTAAACCTGATAAAGTTTAGCCTACGTTGTGCTTTATAGTATCTGGCTACCTAGCTAATTACCTAGCATATTATCAGTCTGTATGTCTATTATATTAATTTATTTGACACCCCCCACACAAACATTTATTTTGGTCAGCTCAAAATAGCATATAATCTTAATTTTCCCACCTTCTCTTTTCCTCACAACAATAAACCTGAACTAAGAGAGAGTGATTGATCTTAAGTCACCCCGCAGGCTTACATGCTAGAAGTTTCCTTTGTTTATAGCTCACCACCTTAGCCATGGTACCAAACAGGATATCTCTTTGCTACTACCATCTCAAGTTTAGTTTTGGCTAAGAAGAATATGTTCTTTTGGCCTTGACATACTTTAGTTGCTATTAAATTTCCTTTCTAATGAAAGAAAGTCATATCCTCCAAATTTCTTTGTCGTGCAGCTGAACAGCTATTGAAATTCATGCAATTACTGTAATTTCAGAAAGATGCTTTTGCTATATTCCAGCTTCAGTATTTTGAATAGCTCAACTATTTATTTCATTGCACAAATAAATAGATGAAAGTACCTCTGTATTCTTGGAATTATATTACTATCAGTGATCTAAATAAGTATCTTGGACTTTATTGCAAAGGTTAGGATTAAAGTTGCAAATGAATCAAATTTAATTGGATAAAGATCATTTTTGCACTAATTTTTTAGATTACATTATCTAAATACCTATTCATACTCATACTTAATTAACTTTACTGTACTATATTTTAATGGATTAATTCCCCACTTCCCATAGAGTATGTTCTGATTACTCACAACTAGAAAAAAATCTAATTATTTAATTTTGGGGTTTTTTTGTAATCTGCAGTAATTGCAATATAAATGTACAGCAGGTATGGTGGCAAGTTTTTCTTAAGAATGCTCTCTATGACTTTATTCCTGTTTGTCAAATATTATAGATAGAATAGGATCTATAGATTGACAAACAGAATTTATACCCACTCAGTGGTGGGATTCAGCCAGTTCTCATCACTTCAGGAGAACTGGCTGTTAACTTTCTGAGCAGTTTGGTGAACTGAGTGCTGGAAGAAATCATTAGGGCAGAGAACCGGTTGTTAAATTATTTGAATCCCACCACTGTAAACACTGTAAGCCAAACCAAATCATACCAAAGGAATCATAATAGTTTATTACACGAACCCAGCAACTATGGGTTGGGAAACATGGTTCTTTCTTAACCTTTGCAGTATATGTGTCTTGGTAAGATCAGTCAGCTCCTAATCACACTATTTTCACTCATCATTTCAGGTTGGTCAAGGAAAACTGTTGTTCATCCTCTCACAAGGAACCAGATTTAAGTCCCACTATCTATATATAGTCCTGCCTGATGGTGAATAGCTGTTATCCTATCCCTATGTCAAGAACACCAAGCTGAATAAATCAACAAGGCATAAGAGTTGTCAGCAAATAAATAAGCCTAGCCCTAATAACCAGAACCATTTCTTTGATTTATATACTTCCTTTCTATCCATTGGAGACTCACATAACTAATGCTATTTTAACTCTAGAATACTGTATAATGTAGTTCAATATCATAATAAACACTATTACCATTCCACCTGCATGTAGCCCATCAAATACATTTTATTTGTACCATTTCTTTTGAAAAGTTAATTGCAACTTGACATTCACCCAGCATGCTAAGTAAAGAACACCAGCATATATTTGAAATCTGTGGCATGTGCTTGAGTGTATCCAAGGATTCACTTAAATTAACTTATGTTATATGGATTGTACGGTTATGTTTATGCCTCTTAACTCAGGAAGAGCTGGAATCAAGATGCAGTTTGTGGGAAGAGATGAGAAAAGATGATGATTTCTTTTCAAAGTCTCTGCGTTCAACATTGCGCTGTGCCACTGTTTGAACAGGATTAAGTAGCCTTCTAGCTAGATTCCCTCTATTTAGCATTTCAAGCCAAGGTGCTTGATGACTAATAGTTCTTGAAATCCCTTCCTGAACTGAAGATAAATAGTAAAACATAATGAAGATTTCAGTTCTGCTAAAAGAGACATCCATGAAATATGTCAATTCACTGGCACATACGGAATTATTAACATCCTGAACAGACTGTAAAAGTACTATGTGAACTCACATCACTTGTGGTGATGCAGTGGAATTGACAGTTGTTATGTTTGAAGTGCTGTCCCTGTAATGGAGTATTCTGGAGCTGTCAGAACAATAGCAGGCTTCACTTATCAGAAGTAAACAATCAGTTTTTGCTAGAGCTTTAAAAAAAATTCTGCATGATTTTTTTTAATGCAAGCACAATGTATTTAAAATATCTGATGACAATTGTCTACTGTATAGTAGCATACAGCAAAAAGCAAATATTTCATGTGAAAGGTGCAGGTAAAAGATTACTAAAACTGGTAATAGACATTTAGCCTGAATATCATACAAATCCGTGCAACATCTTTGTCTTCTCTATTTCAGTTCCTATAGTAGAGCTTTATCTTTTAACTTATATTGCTCTGTGCAGCTTGCAAGAGTAATAAAACCTGGATAAGAGGACAGAGCTACATAGATCTTGTGTTGTCTATGTTGGCATTGAGTTTTGCATGTACCAGCTTTCTAAGGACAATAGATATACAGCTAGTAGCATAAATTACCTCCTTTGGAGTCTTTTTGTAGTAGGGAAGCTAATAAATTTGAATACATGCAGACATACACATGTATTTTGCATCTCTCTAGGTATTTTTTCCCATATTGCCTAGAACTATGTTTCTCATACTTGGCAACTTCAAGATGGGTAATCTGCTTCCAAAATTCCCAGGATAGAATTCTAGGAGTTGAAGTCTAATATCTGAAACTTGCCAAATTTGAAGAAGTCTGGGTTAGAGACTAATATTCTTTCTTTCTTTCCATTTTGTTGCTTTTTTTTCTTTTTCTTTGATGCTCAGATACTCATCTGACTGACCCTCTTCCCTTAATCGAGCAGAGAACTACATATGTAGATAGATAAATCATGTATTGTTTTCTTATTATTTATAAAATGTAACCCATTCCTGCAGAAAAAATATGAGCATGAAAAAATACATTATTTATAAATAAACATTTATTACCAGGTTATTTTTTAATCTAAAAATTTCCTTTCTTCCATTCTTTCATTTTTTCCCCATCCCCAAGAATACTTTTTCAAAGATTATATTCCTAATTTTTGTGGTGGAGTTTTCTCCATATTTCCATTGCATAAAGGCATCTGTTACACATCAAACCTGCCTATTCTTTGCTGTTGTTGTTGCTGTTGTTGTTGTTCCATCATAATTTACTCTTGGTAACTGCCTGGACATGTCCTAGCAGTTTTGTTGGCAAGGGTTTTTTTTATTAGTGGTTTGCCATTGCCTGCTTTGGCCCAACCTCTCACCTAGCTGTCTTTGTGGCTGTAGCAGGACTAGAAGTCATAGTTTCCCAATTTCTATCCTAATGCTTTAACGATCCTATAATTACAAATTAGCTTTATTACAGCCATATGTGCGATTTACCAGTAAGAGTTTCAGTTCAAAATCACCACCAATTTCACCAACAAATGGAAATATGGAAGTAAAATAAGGAATTTTCAATAGACTGTTGGCTTCTTTCAATTGTCCTACCTTCTGCTACTCTTCTTTTTCTCTCAATTTCAAATTTATTCATTTGAAGAATCTCTTACAACTCACAACATTCCTAAACTATCACTTCCCTAATCAAAGCACTATCAATGCATGCAACAACTACCCATGTCTCAATTGAGCCAATAACCTGCTGATTCTGCTATAGTTGACCTGCTAGGATTCCCTCTCAAGGTCCGTTGGAATAATATCTTTGCATACTTTCCATAATCCTTTCACTATTCAGCAGCCTGATGTCCCTCCTGTTTCTGGACCTTCTGTGACTTTAATATCCTAGTACATAAGAAAGATAATCACTTACCTTTTCCTCCCAGGACTGATGCTTTCACTCCTTCCTTGTCTGTCACCCAACTAATGAGTCAGTGCTTCACCATCTCCAAATTCTAATAGCCAGATAGATTTAGAAAAGTATCTGATCAGCTCTAGCAGAGGTCCCTTCACATCACCTCTGTATTATTCCTCACCCAGACTCCATTTGTATTGGAGTATGTTGATTTTTTTGTTAAATATATAAAACACACTGTGGCACTAGAACCACTCTAACCATACCAGGTCCTTAATAGCAATAGCACTTAGACTTATATATCACTTCACAGTGCTTTACAGCCCCCTCTAAGTGGTTTACAGAGTTGGTATATTGCTGCCAACAAATTGGGTCCTCATTTTACCCACCTCGGAAAGATGGAAGGCTGAGTCAACCTTGAGCCTGGTGAGATTTGAACTGTCAAATTGCAGACAGCTGGCAGTCAGCAGAAGTAGCCTGCAGTACTTCACTTTAACCACTGCGCCACCACGGCATAAGCCTGAAAGCTGGCTGAGTGACTTTGGTCCAATCACTCACTCTCAGTGTAACTCCCCTCATAGGGTTGTTCTTGTGGGGAAGATAAAAGGAGGAAGAGTTTGAGCTAGGATTTCCACCTTTACTTTTCAATAAAAATAATAAAGGCAAGATAAAAAAATAAAAATCCAGTAACATTTTGTCCTCAATATTCAGAATGCATCAAGGCACATTAAGACTCTTCCTATTATTAACTTGGAAACTAAGACTCACCAAAAGCTTTATTAAAAAGTTGTGCTTGTTTTATAAGAATAGATTTATCCATATATATATTCTCTTTCTAAAGTCTTACATACTATTCTCTGAAATGATGAAAAATATTTTTTCTCGAGGATTATTTGTTTAATCATTATGAGTGTTAGGGAAATACCTAGGATTTTGTTTTAATCACCCTTTAGAGATTTGGGGAAAGGCAAATGTGTTGTGAATCTCTCTCTCTATATATATATAAATGGCTGTGTGTGTGTTCCAGCATAACTCTGGAACGCCTCGAGCAATTTCAACCAAACTTGGAACACAGATGACTTACTCTCTGGAAAAAAATACTGTGGGGGTAAGACACCCTTAACATCCCTCGTGGGGGGGGGTGTTCTGTTAAAATACAACCTGTTGTGCCTTAAAATGGCTACTGTACTGCCGTAAAATAGCTTCTACTGTACAGCGCAGCAGAGTTGCCAGTAATGGCTTCACAGTACTCCACAAGGGGGCTCCCTCTGGTAAGGGGGACATCCAACATTAGAAACTACATTTGATCTGGATATTTTCCCCTTATAAATAAATACCCGGGCAACTTGAGGGCTATTGGCTAGTTTCAAATATTATTAGGAGAATTTTTGTTCTTTTTAAAAAAAATAAAGGCAAATGTAAGTAAATTCATAAACTGAATACACTACATAGTATGGCCTTTGCTGTTGCTGCTGCTGCTGTTGTTTTAAGGTAGCAATTTTGGGGGGAATTTTTATGCACAAACATTTATAAAATTAAATGGTTACATATGGTTTCAGAGTAGTCCGTTTTAAAAGAAAGCCCTTTGCCCAATTCTAGTCTGTGAGTGTGGGTGGGTGTTATTGCCTTCATTCAATTTCATTCATTCTGTGTTCACTTTCTTTCACTTAAATCATTTAGAAGTGGTATTATTGGGAAGAAAACAGACTGAGACAATTCTTTATATTGTCTAGGTCTATTCTTGGTAATAAGAATATTGTAGAAAAGAGGTGTTTGGATTTCCTGTAGATTTCTGCCACTGACACATTGTTTTAAATGAGCAAATTTACTTTCAATCAAACTCTAAACATTCTTCCTGTGGCAGCTTAAAAGGTTTCCCTGTCTTGTGAAAATAGCTTTAATGGGATCTATTCTACATAAAGGTCACCTTTTTTTTTTTACAATGGCTTGGCCATTACCTTCATAATCTTGGCAGTAGATAATGACTGCACAGTGTGAGAAGTTGAATTTCTACAGGCATTGGATTTGTAACATAGGTGTTTTTTTTTTAATGAAATTCTGTATGTTAAGCGGGCAAGGAAGTAAATTAGTAGTTTCCTACAGCAGTCAGAAAACTGCATGTGTTCAGGCAAGTTACCTATCATGACTTTTTCTTCTGTTATAAAATATATAAAATACAACTGCTTAATATAAGGAATAAGAATACCAAACAGAAGCATTCAATTTGCCTTAGAAATTCAATAGACACCTGTGTCCTATATCACATGTCATATTGATGCACAAATGCTTACACATAACTGGTCATAAATAGGTGGCAGTCCTTAACTGATCCCGAGAAAGCATACCAAAGTTGCCCTTAGTTAGTACTTGAATGGTCCCCACAAGAAAATGGAAGTTAAAAAAAATCATCCCATACTAAGGCAATAGCAAGCCACTTTATTGCTGCCAAGTTATACTATGGGTGAGTAGTATTCAATTCACTATGGGTGAATTGAGCCTAAGTCAAGGAAGACATTAGTTTTTAAGTCTAATGGTACAGATAATGGGCCTTGTTTTCAGGTTCATTACCGAAATACATATTATGTATAAAGACTTTACATCAAGGGAAAATTACATAACAACTACAGACCAGGAAAGAATTAAAAATTTACAAATTCTGTTACCGAATATGCACAAAGTTCAAACACATGTGGCTTTATTATACAACAAAAAAGTTAAGGTAGTTAAATCTGTCAATTATCATGTGAACATATTAGGTCAAAATAATGAGCTAAAGGAAGTAGTGGATATGTAAAAATTAATTTCTAAAAAAAGGAAGCAGGAAGATTGCTGCAGGGAGATTGGTAATGGTTTTTCTAGTAACTTTGGAGACATGGACAGATTACCGAATGTAATCTGTCACACACTGAATGTAAATCCTAAACAATGTAAGAGAATAAATTAAAAGCTGTTAAGGTAAACATGAAAGAGAATTGAACTAATATTTAACTATTCATTTCATTTAAGCGTGAATATTTTTTCTCTTAAAAAATAAAGTAGTCAAGCAAATATTGAGAAATGTCTTGAGCATGCAGTCGTTGGAAAAACAAAGTAAATCAATAGCTAAAAGTTGTTTAGAAAAATGTACAGATGACCAGATTAATAGGAATCAAAGGATAGGAAACACGGGGAAACTACTTCACATGTCGTGTGTTCCTCAACAATCAGACTCAGAAGTCAGATTATGTGGTCCTTCATTGTGTCTTGTTTGTTTTTGTTTTTAAAAATTCAAAATACAATAATGTATAGATTGTACCTATTTATTAAATATATTCATTTAAAAGCTTTCTTATTAAAATATATTAAATACAAAGTACTATATTTACAGATATAAACTAAAGTGAATTATCTATCCTAGAAGGTTAATTCTGCTTGATTTACTTAGTAAGAAAGCTTTTGGTGTGGTTGCTAATAATCTTTATGCATTGCTTTCTTATTTGTCTCAGACTTTTAATAAGTGGACACTGTTACACTACTGAGGGACTTCCCCCCCCTCTTTTTTCATAATAACATCCCAACTTATATTCAATCAATCTCCATTGGATTATTTCCCCCCCAAAAAAAATTTGCCAACATTTTTGGGACTCATTAACAGATATGCCAGAAAGGTCTGCAACAATTCACTGTGGCCCACTTGTCACAGGCAACTTGTTGTGGGCAGCTCGCTAGGGAACAAATTGCCATGGCCAACTTGCCCAGAGACAACTCGCTGCAGGATAAGAGTTACACTAATATGGAAGAAATAGTGGAATAGTATCATTAAAGAAAGGGTACCAAAGGGGGGATAAAATAAAATGTGATGACAAAAATTAAAATATTTTTAAAAATATTTTAAATAATTAAATTTAATTGTTGAATTGTCCCACAGCGAGTTGTCCCATGGCAAGTTGGCCATGGTGAGTTGGACGTGGTAGTGTTGTAGAAAATGATAGGCTTTAGACTTCCCAGGATACAGGAAAAGTTTATTTGGCAGCCAGGTTTAGAAAGTTAGCGAAATGGCTAACATTGCAAATTCAGAACAACCTTCAACATCAAAGCACGCGTTCTTATACATTCTCAAAAGCACTGCAACACGGAAATACTTAACTCATTTCTTATTGGTTATTTTGGGGGGAAAGTCTTATAAGTAGATGAGGGTCTTACTTCTCCTTTTGTTACAGGTATGGACTACGTGTCATTAACGAACTTTGTCTGAACCTTGTGGTTTCGACTTTTGACAAAGGGACGTTGGCTGTGGGGCTGGGGGATTCTGGGAGTTGAAGTCCACAGGACTTAAAGTTGCCAAGGTTGAGAAACACTGGGTTAGAGGCTGATGACATTTCCTTTAAGCAAACTTCTAACTGTCCCTTTTATGCCACATCTTCATTCTTATATTTTTAATCCATATTTTATTCTACTTTATTAGCTTGACCATGGCAAGTTGGCGGCAGCAATTTGGCTGAAGCGAGTTGTTCCATGATCCATTTCAGTTTTTCCCATTGGGCCCATTTTTCACCCACCCCCACAGGCTCTGGAAGCTTTCTTGAATCCTGGTGAGAGTGAAAACGGCCTTCCTTGGCCCTCCAGAAGGCCGAAAATTAGCTGGCCAGTGCACATATGCGCACTGGAGCGGAAGGCTCATGTGCCATCAGAAATGGCTCCGCGTACCACTTGTGCCACATGTGCCACAGGTTCACCATCACAGGTATAGACTAAGATATGAATTGGAACACAGTTGTGTTGAATTAGATCATTTTAACATGATCTCATCTTTTTTTGGCCTTGATATATATCTGAAAGCTCCTGTCATACAGAGAGGCATGCAAACATTTCTGCATATCTAGTCAAATTATATATTTCAGTGATTACCTAGTAAAAAAAAGATGGTGTAAATGCTACAAGATGTAACATAAAGCAAGGCATCTTTTCACAGATTCATGCTTGCTATTTATGAAATTGTTTATAGATTCAAAATAAGAATAGAATACGGTAGATGCAGAAGTTTACATATCCTGCCAATCAAAACTTTGTAACACCTCCTTTGGCAAAAATAACAGCTCCGAAATGTGCCAGCTAAAAGTCTTTCTGTCTCTAGAATTTTTGTTCCTACTCCTTCTTGCAAAACACTTGTAGCTGAGAAAAAATGTGATATATGCACTGCATATTTGATATCTGTCCACAGATTTAAATAATATTCAAGTCTGGAAACAGTGAAAGCCATTCCAAATCTTTAATCTTCCCTTCCTCTAAGACTGATTTGGAGGTATGTTTCTGATCATTGTCTTGCTGAAATATACAACCTCCTTTTTAGCTAAGAGTTGTATGAAAACATACAATTAGACAAAGGGTGCCAAAATTTTTTGCTTGCGCCTATAATTTGAAACAGAGTTGTTAAGGCACACAATGAACAGCTGGCTCTATATTTTTAGGGTTTTGTGCTGGGTTTTATGCTTTAATACTGGGAAAACATTTGCTAAAGAGCCTTAGAGATAAAATGGGGAAATACATAATTATATATAAAAAATATTTTATTTCTATAGATTACCTTTATTGTTCAAAGTCTCCCCAAAGGGATGAAAACAGATATTGATCTTGTCAGACATATGGAGGGCAGTGATTAATAATGCATAGTTTTGCTTGTGTATGTAGAAAGTACATCAATAAAGTAAATTGTATGAAACACTTGACCTTTTTCAGGATCAAGGGGAGAGCCAAATGAATAATTCAAACTTCATCTCAACCTGGAAGGTGTAAATTTGATGTACTCTACCATACTGAATAGATCCCAGCTTTGGTAGCTGTCATTCTAAAGTTGTTAATTAGGACATAATTTGCAAATATATCAGTAGAATTTTAAATCAGACTTTTAAACTAATGAATGTTGACTTTTTACATTTAACTGCTTTGCTTGATACTTAAATGTATCTCAGAGTTCATTGGCCCTATTTATGTATTCAGTCAAATTAAATGATGGTCAAAAGCAGTGATAAGAACATTCACACAATGTTCCATTCTCCTTCCCAACCCAGCCCCAATGTTTCTTGTCTTGAAAAAAAACATTCAGAAGTTGCAAACAATTATGTCATGCTTGCAATAGAGCAACTCTGTCACCTTGATATTTCCCAGCAACAATACACCCGACTGTCCTCTGCTCTGCAAAGAGATTTCAAAACAAGGTTCACTGATATCAATAAAACTATCCTTCTCAGCCACATTTAAAAATCAGCTTGGAAACTATTTTTAACAAACTACAGCAAACAAAACACTAGTGTATGTGTAATCTTCAGCTATGAAATACTTACAAAGAATTGGAAAGAATTAGACAGAAGCAAGGAGCTTTTGGTATTTGAGCAACCGAAAGCAAAGAATTAATTGAAAATTAAAAATCTGTCCTTCCATCCTTCCATCCATCTTTAAGATTAATTTGTGAGTTGACTGGGCTTTATTTTCAACTCTGCCACACAAAACCACTGTATGGTTGCAGATATGTTATTTGGAATTTAAAGAGGTTTCTTTTTAAAAAAAAATAGGATACATTTCTCTTTTGAAAAGTCAGTGACTCTGATAGAAATTGTCTCTTCTTTGCTTCTCTGGGCCCAGACTGAGTCAGTCAGTCTACAAAACAACTTCCCACAGAGAAATGTGACTCATCAAGAAAGAGAATGACATTTAAACCACTGCAGTCTAGAAGAAAATGTGGAAGAGAGGATGGTACAATTGGGAGATTTCAGAAACATTGAGGAAATGTATAGACAACATTGCCACCAAGCTTCTAAGATTTTTGAGATAAATCAAACTTTTAATATTTCACAAAATAACTGTGTATGAAAGGAGAAATTTGATAGAGAAAATTGATAGGCTACATGCTCACTGGCTTTTGTTCATATATGAGTAATTAAATTTTAGTTTCAAAAATCTGAAAGATATTACCATATCCATATGTAAGCATTTGCCTGCTGAGGGACAGAGCCAAACTATATTTGAAAATTTTGGAGTATACCCAGGATTTTCTTGCGTGTCCAGATGTTGCGTTATGGTTGTAAATATGCTTGGATGAACCTTCTTACATAATTACACACAATTGGAAATCTTGCCTAGTATAAGCAGAGAAATTTTGAGCTTACATGACAAAACTGACTTAATGAAATAATTGTTCAGTTAAAATAATATATTAATTAGCAGCAATTAATGTTGTAGGCAGTGTGATTGCTGCTTCTGCAATAACCGATACTCAAAAACATGCTGCTTCTGATCCCTCTGAAAGTAGCATTGTCTTTCTCTCCAGATGTGTGTCTAATCACCATTCAGTGCCATTCAATTTGCATAATGGTTATTTGTAGCATTTATTTCCATAGCTGACCTATCCACAAAGGGAATAAATATTGTTTTAAATATAAAATCCAGTCTTTTTTCTGTTCCACAACTGCACCTTATCAAAACTCACACTAAATTATTGAAGAAGGTAAAATATTTTTCTGTCCCAGTATTATGATTAATTATGTATATGATTTACTTGCTTCTCTGTATTAAATAAATATAACTCCCCCCCCCCAAAAAAAGTAGAATATTCCGAACTGGGTGGGATGGATAATGTCCTAAGTTGTTATACAAAAGCATTGTTTCTTCTGGTAGTGGCTTAGATGTTGATGCACAATATTACAAGTGTGTTGAATCATGAACTTTTGTGAAATCATTACTGTACAAGTAATTTTATATCTGCACCATTGTTTTTGTACCTTATCTGTCATCTGTATGTTTCTCCAGAATTTTATCCAATAATTAACCTTTTCTTTTTGGCATAAAACATGTTGCTTTCTATTGCAGTAGAGATCATATTTGGCAGGTTATGAAACTAATTAAATGGGTCTAACCATAATGGCTAGACAGGAAAATTAAAAAAAACATCCTAAAAGAACAATGGTAAATCACATCAGTACCTCTGCCAAGAAAGCTTTGTGGAGGAACCTTTCCCTCCCCACCATTGTACTGTTGTAGCGCTAAGAAGAAAAGGGGGGAGAGCCATAGTATATTTCACAGAAAATTCTTGATTTTTGAATTATATACCTAATTCAGAGACTTGTACTCAAAATCATCTATATCCTACACATACACATGCATATACAGATGGGGAAGGGGAGGCTAGAACTGAGAAGATACAGAAAATTGTTAAATGTTACATCTTGGGTAGTAAAATAATTTAGAGTAGAGAAAAAACAGCTATCCTTGGCAGTGACACATGTGAAAAAGAACTGGGTGAACACAAGCTAAACAAATGTGATGAAGATGAAACGTGTGTAGTTAGAAAAAAATATAAAAGTATGTTCAATGTAGTGGAAAAAGGGAATTAATGAATGTGGGAAAACAAGAGATCGGAATGAAGATTGAATGGATGCTGAATCATTGGGATTGAATGACAGACGTTGATGTGATTTAAAGTGTATACAGTAGATCAACGAGGTTCATATTTTAAAATAAAGGAAGGAAGAGAAAGTGAATTGGGTAAAACATTAAAAACAAATGAAGAGCAGTGATGGCTAGCCTTTTTGTAAAGGCATGCCAAAATTGTGCCCATACCTGCAACTCAATGCGCCCTGTCCACCTGTGCATACGTGCATGATCCCCACCCTACACATGCGCATGCATAAGGCGGGGATCCTAGCAGCCTACTCCCTTCCCCACAGCCCTGCCATGCTTAGCTGCCTTCCACACAGCCTTACCGGCAGTCCCTCATGCCTGCTTGACTTCCAAGGTCAGCATCCAGCCCAGCCAATGGGTGGGTGGGCAGCCTTGGTGGAGAAGCATCCCCTGCTCTGGGGCGGAGAGGAGCAGTGGCAGTGGTGGTGGTGTTCTGGGAGGGCAGGCGCCAGGCGGATGTCCAAGGGGCTGCTGCACATGCCACTGCCTGCCCTCCCAGAGCATCGCTGCCGGATACAGTGAGGAGAGTTCCAGTTCTCCTGTGCTGCACAGGACTTTCCTTGCACAGAAGAGCTGGAGCTCTCCTCCCTGCATCCAGCGACAGCAGCTGCTGCTGCTTCCCATTCCCCTCCTTCCTGAGCCAACACGAAGGGGACCGCAGCACTGAGGAGTTTCCTGCACAGTGGGGCTCTCCGGCACTGCACAGCCACAGTTTGGGAATAGTATATTTAATAGTATTTTATCATCTCTCATGCATTGTACTTTTAGGCAATTAACAAAGTTGAAAGTATATTTTAAAACAATTCTAAAGTTCACACAATAATAGCTAAAATTCCAGGGTAGATACATAGGGTTTCTTTGCATATTCCTAAAGTGTAGAGAGATAAGTGGGTGCTTTATTTTTGAAAGTGTTTATGTGTCCATGTTGTATTTTGTAGTCATATGTTTGTCATATATACATTGTAATTGTATTTATGCTGTTTTTATTGTTTTGGGTGAGCCACCTAGTTATTTTTTAAGGTGAGCATCCATGCAGATTTTTAAACAAATAAATAAATTGCAAACTAAGGATTATTACTATAACCTAAACAGTACTTTTTTCTGGTTGATATCAAATAAACGTCTCAAGATGTGGTAATGCCGAGAGGCTCTCCAGCTGAGATTCAAAATAATCAGGCAGATATTAGTAGAATAAGGCAGTCCCTTGTATATCATGATCTCAATTATTCAAAAGCCAAATCTTAAACCTCACAGGGTGCAGTTGGTTCAACAATAGTGTTACACGGCAGGGATGAAATGCACTCTCTAAAAAGGCAACATTGCTATTACATTTTGTACTCTCTGTACCTTCTGGATCACATGAAAGGACAACTCCAAATAAAGCACTTTCCGATAATTAAGATGTTCAGTGTCCTGAGATGTCTGTAGCTGGAACACCAATGAAAGCTAAAACACAGTAGAAAAGTATTCTGTATTCAGTCTAAAATAGCATCCAGGCACTAATTGTAATGGAATGACTTTGGGGAATCAGGAAAAGAGAAGCTGCCTAGGAAACAATCAGGCGAGAAGGGGAGATGCCCCCAAGGAATGAACAGGGAAAGAAACTTAGGAAGTGACCCCTCCTAATGGATCCAGCTATTCAAAATGGTGACAGAAAGTTTGTGCTATCAGACTTGCTACATTTTGTTAATATAGCCTTAGAATAAAATAGAATTAATCTACTCATGTTTCCTGTGTGGTTTAACTAGCAGGGTTGACACTAATCTAGGACCTGCGTAACTTTCCCTATGTACATTGAATGGAGACATATAATTATGAGTGTTTTCCCCGTGTTTTGTGTTTTCTGTCAGATTTGTTTTTAATTACCTTATATAAACCTACATAACATTTTGACTCTATTTATGGCGACACATAGCTTTTTTTTGTTTTAAAACAAAACTCATTTGTTTTAAATGTCCAGTGTTTGGAGAAAAAAGGAAGTGTTATAATTTCAGAAAAACACTTTTGAAAGATAATGGCTAAAGGTGTTGCAAGTATTCACTACTCCTTTTTATGTCTCCTTTTGATAACTGCTTTTTGTTTGTTGAGGAGTGTTGTGTTAACAATTGTGTAAGAATCTACTAAAAATGTCACAAAGTAATCACAAATAGTTGAATGAATATATATATATATATATATATATATATATATATATATATGTATGTATGTATGTATGTATGTATGTATGTATGTATGTATGTATGTATGTATGTATGTATGCATGCATGCATGCATGCATGCATGCATGCATGCTAATTTTGGAGTTAATACTTAGTTTACATTCCCAGACTGATAAAAATCAATTCTTGGTTTGTATTTAATCTTGGCTTTAATTACTAGGAAGGGCACTTCAGCACTTCTGGTACAATAGTTGGCAAAACATTAACTACTGAATTGCTGCATACAATGAGTCTGAAAGAGCTTTATATGTCTAGAACATTTTGACATTTTAATTGTCCTGTTCTGTCCCAGAATGCTGAAAGTGCAGTGTGTACCATGTACCATGTCATATCCTCCTCCCAATAATGAAATGTTTTCCCTTGATTTTTGTTTTTAAGCATAATAAAGCTCTGTATAGATCTTAAGGATTTGCATGTAGATAAAAATGTTTGAACATTTAACCTAATAACCATAAAGACATTAAGTGGTTACATTCAATTTGCACACCCAAGAGATACAGTGTTTGATGTGAGAATTACCCAAGCCAGTTACCCATACGTTCTTTCAAAATCAGCAATCAATAGCAGAATTGTACTCCCTTTCTTTAAAAGCTTTAAAAACTTTTCTTTTGGGGGGGAGGGGCGAGGGCTTAAAAACAAGTATTTAAAAAATATGGTTCAAATATTGAATAGTTTTGTCTCTGATACTCTTGCATTTGTTTTAGAGATATGTTTATTATCTGAGATGTCAGAAAGAAAGTGTCATTTCTGTTTACTTCAGCATCTCAGTGGAAAGTCACACTGCACTGAAAAGGTTCTTTTCAAGTTGAATTGCATTTTAGTTTCTTTTCCTAAATGGGAACAAATATAACATTTAAAGGTCAGGCATATCTCAGTTCAGCTGCAGAAAATATTGTATTTTAAGTCTTCAAGGGATTTCTATCTATGTTGAAATTCCTGGTAACTTGTATGGGTCCGTCCCCCCCATCCAATTTAAAACCTTATAAGTGTATTTCTCCAAGAAATAGACCATATTTTAATTTTATTTTGTATATAATACACTATTTTTATAAATAACTCAAGGCAGTGAACATACCTAATATTTATTAGCTTATTTTCCCTACTTTCCCTGCCTAGATTTCTTCTGCTATGATCAGTTCATGCATATATGCATTTATTTAAAAGTGATATTTCTACTTTAAAAGTGATATTGCCCATTTATATTTATTTATTAATGAAGATAAGAAATGAAAATGTTGATGTTATGTTTCTGTTTCATTTTCAGCTGAACCTCTACCTTTAATGGATCTGTGTCGAAGATCAATTCGTTTTGCTTTGGGACGAGAACGCCTGCATGATATAGAAAGTCTACCTTTGCCTCAGTCTTTGAAAAATTATTTACAATATCAGTAATATGATTCTAGAGCTCTAAATGGTAGAAATTGTTTACATCAGAATATAAATCTTCATGGTGGATATTTTGAGTGTTATTTAATTATTTTTTACATTTTTTAAAAATAAACCATAGCAGAGGATTATGGAGACTACTAAGAAATGTGAAAATGTTGAATTGATTTAGTTCTTTCAGTAGAATAATTGTTGCCTATACTGTTACACAGCCTCATTATGCAGAATCCAAAGCTTGTTTTCACAGGTAAGAGCCAAATGCGATATGGGTGTTAGGTTAGACCTGATGTTGGATGTGTGCCCGATGTGCAAGTGATGCAAATACAACTCCCCAAACCAGTGTTCATGAAAGAAGAATATTCTTTTATATAGGTCAGAGTATCAGCATGTGAAAGAAATAATCCCTGATTGATGGTTTTCAAAATTCTTAACATGCCAAATAATTAGGTTCTTACAATATCAATTATAATGCAAAATTCCTTACTCATGCAATCTGTTTATTCTCATTTTGGAAGGAAAATGTTTCAGGGAACACATCGCATCTAGTGTGCACCATAGGAAGACAATAGGGATCTTTGTGCACATGGAACATAGAAGCCTCATTGGTACTTCAAGATTGTGGCCTCTTACATCTAGGTGCTCAGATTTTTCAGAAAATAATTTTCTTGGTATAATATACCATCTGCCATATTTTAACTTACAGTACTTTATTGTACAAGATAGTCGATCTTGTTTTCCAAAACAACTCAGCTCAATCTACAAATTAATTAAGTTAGTTGACTTTCTTAAATTGTTTTTGCTTTTAATTCTTCAGTAGAATGAAATTTGGTCAAATTAGTCTTTTCCAGCTTAACCAGCTTTGGTTCCAGTATTCTGGCTCTGACATATTAATTTGTCAAATATCATGCTGCCTTTTTATTCGTGACCACATTATTATTATTATTATTTACTTTTTTAGTTCCAAATACCAGGCTTCCTGTAATGTGCCTATGGCATAAGAGGGCTTGAATTAATCCACTCCATGAACACATTGAGAAATTCCAGAGCTCAAAAGTTAGCCAAGCCCTCTGCCAGAATTGTGTGCCAGCTTCCCATGTGAATATCCAAGGCTCTGATGAGTGTTCCACATGTTCAAATGACCCTGGGCTTTTACTCATACATTTGTGCATATATTTATGTGAATACCTCATTCTCTGAAATTGTTATCTCTTTCTAACCAAGCCAAATTGGCAAAACACATGTTACCATGGCATTGCAGACAAGTACATAAAGGGCAGGATATACACTGCAACATATTTTATTGTTTGCCCTTCCCCTCTGCACTCTACCAGACATCCCTCTCAGACAGGCAACACATGGTTCCAGAAACAGGAAAACATAGCCTATAAATGTCTTATTTTAAAACTTGCAAGGGACAATAATATGTAACTTTATACAGTTTTGTTTATCTTGTCACACATTGAGTATTACATTTTGAATTTCTCTCTCCAGAATAGAGTGGATTTTTTTTTTGTTCTTACATCTTTTTCTCCTTTGCTTAGAATGTGTCTTCATTTGTCAGGGTCAACTCATTTTTAAGGGAACTGCTTTTGTTTGTAATTTTTTTCTGCTCCATTCACATTTCTTTGCCTGATCATGATCTAGTTTTTAACTGGAAGTTGTTGTAATGGCAGGATATCAAATGTTGATTGAACTGCCTTCAGCATATTTTAATGTGAATTCACCGAAGAATGAAGATATTTCTAATAAACTCTACTGTCCAAATGACTACTTGTGTATTATGTTTCCTTCTTTCCTACTTGCATGCATATTATAATAAACCACTTAGCAATTCATTTTTTCTCTACCTGACCATTTTTTGTTACAATATCTTTCATACCAATGCTTTCCCGTGGGAGAGAAATGAATAGAACTAGAAAAAAAGCTGATTTACAGAAAGAAAATAGATTACAAAACATCTATGACATAAAGTCCTCTGCTTCAGTTTTAAAATGTATTTATTAGTAACGTCTGTCTACTCCCTTTGTTCAGTTTTGGCTTCATCCTGTTTTCATTGGCAGAGTTCTCTGTGTCAACCACCCACTTCTAGTACCCTTCATGATACAGGTTGCACTACATTAGAAGAATAGAGTTCATTGACAGTTGAAGCTGTATGATTTTACTTTCCACTGCTTATAACATTTGCATTCTTTCTCAAGCGCAAATTTTATTTTCATGTCAGCTTGCCAATTTAAAAAAGATGTTCAAACCTTATGTTCATCTTTTTTTCACACGGACAGGAAAGCTTGAAGTGTTTTACTTACATTTTTTCTGTTTTCTTATACTAAAGGAAACAATTGTTATACAGTTCTGGATATTTTTTGATCTGAGAATTGAATTGCAGAAATTAAGACGTTAAAAGTTATGTGAAAAGTGTGAATGAAATGAAGCAGATTTATTTCTCCAATATCCTAATTGATGCTACCATTCACCGATGTTTTTTGAATGTCAGGTTTTGTTTGCTGTACTGCAATCTTCTTTTAGAAGAGGGAGCTTTTTTTTAATCTTGTCACAGAACAAACTTTTCTTCCAGCTAATAGTAATAGAGTAACATGACCCGGGGTTATTCTAATTCTTACAGTTCTACATTTAGCAAAACAATTCATTATGTTTCAATTTTTTTATTTCAGTTGCATCTAGCTCTCTGTTGATAAAAATTATAAAAAGATTATACAATATGAATATTTCCAATCTTATTTATAACTTGGAATGAATGTTGCTGATAACCACAATTTTTTTGTTAAATTTCTTGGCCACCTATCTTGCTTCAGGTTCTAGACAGCTTAAACTAATAAAATGAAAGAAATGAAAGGGTAAACAGAACAAAAGTAAAATAATATAATCATAAAATAAACAATTAAAAAAATAAGAATACATCAATAGAAGGTAAAGGTTCCCCTTGCTAGTCATTCTTGACTCTAGGGACAGTGCTCATCTCCATTTCAAAGCTGAAGAGCCAGCACTGTCCAAAGACATCTCCGTGATCATGTGGCCAGCATGACTAAATGCCAAAGGCGCACAAAATGCTGTTACCTTCTCACCAAAGATGGTTCCTATTTTTCTACTTGTGTTTTTATATGCTTTCAAACTGCTAGGTTGGCAGAAGCTAGGACAAGTAACGGGAGCTCACTCTGTTACACAGCACTAGGGATTTGAACTGCTGACCTATCTGATCGACAAGCTCAGTATCTTAACCACTGAGCCACCTATAATACGATAACCAAAACGATGGATGCATGGAAAGCAGAAAGCAAGAAAGTGACATCTTCCTTCAATCCTCCATTATGAAACTCCTCCATTCTGCCCCTAGACTAACCAGCAGAGCCAGGTCTTCAGATGCTTGTGGGAAGATAGGAAGATGAATAAATGAATAAAAGTGAATAAAGGACCATGGGAGAAGCAAGGGGGATGGGAAGTTGAATTTATCTTATGCTTTCACACATGAAATGTTAGAACTGCTTTTCCACTTCTGCATGCACATGGCTTTTTAGTAAAGTATACTCTTGGAAGAAAAAAATGTCTCAGGAATTTCTTTTGCTGACTAGCATATTGGGACAGTTGACACTTGCCATATTTTTTGGAGTATAAGACGTTCTGAAGTATAAGACACACCTAGCTTTTGGAGAGGAAAACATCTACCTCTGCCTTCCAGCAATTTGCCTCCTTGCAGCAAACAGCCTGTTTCAGTTTCAGTTTAGCCTGATTAGCACGAGGAGGAAAAATCTGCCTCTGCCTTCCAGCAATTTGCCTCCTTGAAGCAAACAGCATGTTTCAGTTTCAATTTCAGCACAGCCTCATTAGCACAAACAGCTGATTGTTGGTTGGATCGGCCTCCTGATGATCAGCTGTTTCAGGCTGCAGAGATTGCCATAGTCTATTGCCACCTTCTCACGGCCCATTTTCCACCTCTGCGCACCACATTTTCCATTCATTCCGGGCAGCGGGAATTGGAATGGGCATAAAATGGGGTGAAAGAAGGCCAAAAATGGGGCGTACAGAGGCAGCAATAGGCAGTGGTAATCCTTGCAGCCTGAAACAGCTGATGGTCAGGAAGCCAATCCAACTGACAATCAGCTGCTTGTGCTAACCAGGTTGTGCTGAAGCTGAAACAGGCTGTTTGCTGCAAGGGAGACAAATTGCTGGGAGGCAGACGTCAAAGGGTAGGGACCAGCGGGTGGGTAGAACTACATTTGGTGTATAAGTTGCATCCAATTTTTCATCCTCTTTTTTTGGGGGGGGGGCAAGTGCATCTTATACTCTGAAAAAATCAACAAAAGTATACCAAGTACTCAGGAAATGCACAGTATCATATCATGTATAGTAAGGTCTGTTATCCCAAGTAGTATATGTATATACTTTTAAATGGCAAAAGCTTGGTTGGTTCTTTCTATTATTTACATGCATGAAATTGTTTGAAATGCATAAAGGTAAAAAAAAAATAGTTCAGATGAGTTGAAGATATTTTTGTGCATGGGGATTAGCAAGAAAACATTTTCTTGTCCTGCTTTCATGAAAAAAAAAACAAGATTAAACAGATAATGCAGAGAAAACAGCCAGAAAAAAAGGCTGTTAGAATGAATGAATGTACTTCTTTGTGTGGAACATGCTTCCAATCATAGCCAACCTATAATGTTTAATAAAAGCAAAACTCAACAATAATGATACAATTAAAATAAAAAGGTTATAATTTTACATGCATAAGTAAAATAATTAGTCAACATTAACTTGGAAAAGTAGACTAAACATAAAGTTACTATGACAGAAATTGTAGTAACTAACAACATTCAAGTTATTATTAAAACCAGCAAAAGAAGCAGGAAAAGAGAACACAAATGAGACAGAATTTTAATAAAGAAACAACTCTTATGCATAGTACAAATACCTGTTAACTTTCATTTATTTGGATGTTAATATATTCGCTCTAGTTACTTTTCTGTGTCTGCCGCTTTTCTATTCATGAATTACCAAACATTTTCTGATCTATTTCACAAATAGCATCATTTAATAATCTTAAGAAATATTTGTTAAAATATTTGCACTCTGGGTCTGATAGCAGAATAGATCAGGGATGTCAAACTCAAGACCTGGGGACTGGATCCAGCCTGCAGGGTGCTTAGATCAGGCCCACGGGGCTACCCGGGAAATAGTGAAGGACCAGCCTGTGATATCTGCCAGTGAAAATGTAGCATGTGAAGGCCACAGGCAGCCCTCCCAAGCTTTGTTTTTGCTGGCAGAGGGTTACACTTCAGCCTACTGAGGTCAAACACAACCCTGATGTGGCCCTCGTTGAAATCGAGTTTGCCACCCCTGATATAGATGCTTATGTTTTGACATTGCAAAATAATCAAATCCTCTACCATTCACAAGAAAAATAGGAGTGAACAAGCTTTTAACAATGTTCATACTATCTAGAAGTCTTTTGGGAATTTAATTGTGGTCCTCCAAAGTTTGTTTACCACTTTTTCGGCATAAAAAAAGAATTGGTGTTCATATTTACAACCTTCACAAAATATTAAATAGCCTTATAATGTACAAAGAAACTTCATACTACCATTACATATCCTCTTTCCAGTTTTAGTTATTCTATTCTTTTAGTTATTAAATAGAGGCCTATTGAATAGAATATTGAATATTCAATAGACATGGTGGCTAGGTGGCTAAGATGCTGAGCTTGTCATTCAGAAAGATCGACAGATCGGCGGTTCGAATCCCTAGCACCGTTTAACGGAGTGAGCTCCCATTTCTTGTGGGAGCTTCTGCCAAACTAGCAGTTTGAAAGCATGTGAAAAATGCAAGTAGAAAAATAGGAACCACCTTTGGTGGGAAAGTAACAGCATCCCATGTGCCTTCGGCGTTCAGTCATGCTGGTCACATGACCACAGAGATGTCTTGGTACAGTGCTGGCTCTTTGCTTTGAAACGGAGATGAGCACTGCCCCCTAGAGTTGGGAAGGGAGCCTTTACCTTTACCTTAGAAGCCTACCAATTTCTCTTTCTTTCTGGAAGTTATACTACATTTACAAGAGTCATTTGTTTAAAGTGAAAAGTTCTCATTGGACAAATAAATTAACAGTCTATTAGCATTTCTAAAAGGCTTAAATAATTACGCTAATGTGCTTGATGTTTTTTTTAAAAAAATTACCTTTATAATGTCTATGTGAAAAATTGTAATAGAAGCTGTCCTGGGATCAGCATCTGCTCCATATTTTGCTAGATCAGACAGACAGTTTTGATCTCAAAAGGACAAAAGAAATGTGGGACAATATGATGTATAAAGTAGAAAACAATAACTCTAGGGTCAGATTTCATCTGAAATTCATATTCTTTGAAGGGATCAAAACATACACAGAGGAGGGGAGGGAATACAACTGATACATAGATCAGTTCATTCCTAAAAGAAAGTAATGTGAATATAAATAAAAAATGGCTTTAATCTGTTCCAGAAATTCAGCTGACAAATTTAAATATGGCTGAGCGAAATTACTAATACTTTAAAGTCATTGTCTGTGACATAACTAGTAATTTTACAGGTTTATTATCTCAAAAGCAAAAGGAAATATGGCGATTCTGTCTCACTAAAATGTAAAGTTATAAGATAAGATTCAGAATTCAGAGTTCTAAACTGCTTGCCATGAATTTATGTCTTGTATTGTTAACCTTTTATTGGAAAAATTATGATTGTTAGGCTGTTGCATTTTTCTGATTTATTATTATTCTTTTTATAGTTTTTTAAAAAACTTTTAACAACATAGCTGTGTCAGGTAGTCTAGTGGAGATATCCTGCTACTAAGTTACATGATAGTAAAACTGAATTTTCGCCATGAAAATATGTTTAAAATTTGCCCATTATTTTCATATGTAGCATCTTAGGTCATGTATTCTTGCTATTGGGATTTTTTTTTCTGTTGCAAGCATAAAATTAAAAATGTGTTCAAATCCTATTTTTTTATTCCAGAATAAAAGATAAAATCATAGAAGCAGCTACAATATATGCATTTTTTTTAAAAAAGATAATTAATTTAATATAACTTAGGTCCTTTTTCCAAAATACATTGCCAAAAGAGATCAATCAAATTTTAGGTATGTGTACAATTTTTAATTTGATCCAGCAAACTGCACATTTAAGGATTGGGGCAATTTCTTAACTGTTCACATGTGTTCTATGTTGTACAATTTAGATAAATCTTTCAAAGAGGCAGAGTCAAACAAAGGCAAGTTACAGCAAAGTGCAATGCCAAGATCTCACTGATCCAGGTCACAAAAGTCCAAATCGAAATTCAGCCACTGAGATAATCCCTTTACTGCCAAATCTTTATTGCTTTTCCCTTTTATAGTGTACCTCACACTATGGAGCATAAATATCTGTAATGCTTCGCTTGTACAGAGCAAGAAATGATTTATTCTACTATCAGTAAGAATGCAAAGGTGGCCCTGGCTGGTTTAAATAACCTGCAGCTTGCTTCAGAGATAAGGAACGAGAGGTAGCAAACCTTTAGTAAGCTTCTCTGTGTGTTTTCCTTTAATAGCTGCACATGGTTCCTACCCCCACAACTTCCTAGAAAAGGATAGAGTTTTGTTTATCTCCAGTATAATATAGCCTTTTAGCAAGATGTACCGTTCTTTTTTCTCCCCAGAAAAATGAAGTTGGATAATTGACAAGCAGTTATTGAATCAGATAAATGAATTGTCTTATCACATGGAAGATGCTAAAGATGGAGGAAGAATAATGAGAGCTGTGGAGCTATCTAGCTTTTAAATCCCTTTCATCCCTGGAATTTTTAAGGAGCTATTAGTTCCCAATATTTAAGTTTTCAGTCATGGTTTATGTAAATAGTAGAAAAAGAGAAGGAAAGAAATTCATTCACATCAAGTAGCAAAATGCTTCTGACTTATCCTCAATAGCAGGATTCAATTCTACTTCACAAGCAGCTTTCGAAAGTCACCAATTTCAAAAAGGTTGTCCTTGGTCAAATTTCTGTCCAAGGCCATGCAGACCTAACTGTGTAGTTCTTTGCAATGTGTTATTACCAATATTGCTACAATATTGTCTCTCTTGTTTCTGGAAGAACAAGAAGTGGAAAAACTATGTAAAAGAAAGCGAGAAATTGCCCTTTCCGTTCACAAAGATAAGCAACTAAGCATCGAAAACCATTTCTATTCTCCAAAAAAAAAAAAAAAGGCAAGAGCATCTTAGATTGAGCCAATGAAATGGTCAATGTGTGAGTAGATTGGTTCCCCCCCCCTCCCAAAAAATAGTAAGCTCTATTGTTCTTGGCTTCAATACTACTGAACAAAAGACTACACTCTTCTGAAATTTTATATACTTACTTTTAAGCACCCATTTTTCTTTTTTCTCTTTATTTCAATCACCCATTGCTAATAGTCTATATCAGGCTAAACTTTTTGCCATTGTGTGCCAAAAATGGGGAGATCATGGGGGGTATCATGCATGCATGTGCCCACACACATACTTCTATGCACCCTCTTCCCATTCATGTTTGTGACCCATTTTTCTCCCTCTGGAGGCCTTCAGGAGACTTCCCAGAAGCCGCCTGAGGGCGAAAAACGGCCAAAAATCAAGGCAGAAATCAGCCGGCCAGCGCATGCATGCGCGCTGAAGCTGAAACTACAACACTTTGCATGCCCTCAGAAATGGCTTGACGTGCCACCTGTGGGACACGTGCCATAGGTTCACCATCACAGGTCTATATGATTTGTTTTTAATGTGGTTGTTTTCTTTTGCAACATTCTTTCA
This sequence comes from Thamnophis sirtalis, assembly GCF_051295495.1. Taxonomy (NCBI): domain Eukaryota; kingdom Metazoa; phylum Chordata; class Lepidosauria; order Squamata; family Natricidae; genus Thamnophis; species Thamnophis sirtalis. Next base: position 34,616,788 of record NW_028261391.1, read on the forward strand.
CCCTAATCATTTCTTTTTAGTAGTAAACTGAGATCGTTTTAAAGCACACTAACAGAGTAACAGAGTTGGAAGGGACCTTAATTTGTATAATTATTTCCATTTAAAGATAAATGTTGCAAATGTAGCCAGTAGTCCGTAAAGAGATTTTTTTTTCATTATTAACTTAGAAAATCAGAAGGAAAAAATGAGATATATTCGGCTATTTGTGTATTGCTGACATTTCTTCTCTGTAAGGGTTTGCTCATTATACTGAAAAGTAACAGAAGAAACGTTCCCAGGGAACATACAAACCAAAAAAATGAAATGGAAGGAGGCATTGAGACTTCTATTCCTAGACTCATCAGCTGTGTTTTGGCAGCTTCATTTACCAGCAGAATCAAAGGTTCACTTTTATGAAAAAAAGTCATAATTCTTCACACTAGAACAGTGTTTCTCAACCTTGGCGACTTTCAGTCCTGTGGACTTCAACTCCCAGAATTCCCCCAGCCAGCTAAGGACTGAGAGTCGCCAAGGTTGAGAAACACTGCACTAGAAGAAAATAACTTTAGTGAATTAATGCAACAAATGGCACTATTGCTTGTAGCCCTTGTGTAAAACATACAAACAAATTATTTAGGGATGTAAATTAGAAGGATGGTATGGTATGCTACGGTGTGATAAATTCCATACCATATGGTAAATTCAGTAGGATGTTTGTAGTGAACTATTACCCAAGTTGGAAAGATTGTACATACTTAGTAGTTTTTATGTAATTAAAAGATTCTGCTAAAAAGCAAGAAATACATAATCTTCTTCAGATATTATTATATCACATCACAAATACAATTGGAAATAGGTCCAAGTATAGGGTATGAAATACATTGATCTACTAATTCCATGCTGTGGAAATGCTTCTGGTGAGATATACAAGAGCCATATAAGAGAGGAGGAATACATTCCTCTCCTCCAATGTCTACTCTGGATTGTAAATTTGTAAGTTTGTAAGTTTAATTTTATTTATAGGCTGCCCAATCCCGAAGGACTCCGGGTGGCTTACAGAAGGGAAGAGAAAGAAAATAAAAAAATAAAAATAAAATAAGACAAGTTAAAACGACACAAATACATTCATTTCAGTCGGAGCTGGACCTCAACAATGAGGTCAACAGCCCCAGGCCTGCCGGAAAAGCCAGGTCTTGACAGCTTTTCTGAAGGCCATGAGAGTGGGTGAGGTCCGGATTTCTGGGGGTAGTTTGTTCCAAAGGGTCGAGGCAGCCACAGGGTCGGGGCAGCCACAGACATTGTCTGGCTGACAGCATCCGAAGGAGGCCAACCCTGTGGGATCTTACCAGCCACTGGGAGGAGTGTGGCAGTAGGCGGTCTCGCAGGTTGTCCATTCTTTATCATCTTTGTCACCAGTTTTCATCTCTCCCATTCTGAATTTCTTCAAAAAGATTTTTTAAATAGTTACAACTGTTCCTAAGTGCATTCAAAGTTACCAAAAAGAGGCTGTCAAAAAGAGGCTATCTCTTTTCATCAAGTCTTTCAGGCATAGCCTTAAAATAAAATTTTGCCCACCTTTTTAGTATTTAACTAAATAGCTTTTTTCCCTGCTTCCCTGATAAGTGCTATTGGCAGTTTAGTAAGCTCCCCCTGAAACTGACAAGATCTTAAAATGAGTTCAAGCTAAAGGCTTTTGCAAACAATGCCCTCTCCATATGTATTTTCCATTGTGTGTCTGTTTATCATTTATAATGCCTTCCTCTCCAATGAATGGAGGTAGAAATATTGTTAAAACATAGTCTTCTACTTTCTCCCATTAGTCGTCTTTGCCACACGTCCTTCTCCTCTTTTGCCTATTCAGATATCTTTTAACCTTACACCAAAGACTGTGCATTCTGCAGTAAGATGAAACTAATCTTCCATTTACCTTCTGTATTGAAATAGAAAGGACATGACATCTTATTCAGCAATACCTCTTGGGTTGACACTGACTATGCGTACTTACAATCTTGTTTTGGTGTTTTTGAGCAATCTTTATTGCCACAATTGTGTATTTCACATTACCTTTTGTGCTTTCATAACTTTTTCGATACAGAAAGCAACATCCAGACAAGGATAAGACCCAGATGTTTGTTTTGACTGTGTTGCTTTTATGATTCTGAACTCAGTGTTACTGTTTCTATTGGAACATCAGGAGAAAGGCAGACAGCCAGCTCCGCTAATTTTAGGAAGTCACAAAGCATAGCATTGGGTTGCTTATGGTCAGGTGATGGTAGGTTTAAAAACTTCTGTGTGCTGCCAAAAGAGAGAAATGCCACAGACATTTAGACTCCACAAACACGATCCCAAAAGACACTACAGTGCAATTAAATTTTTGTCTGGCTGATATTTTCACTATATGAATTCAGTCTGGACAATATAAAAATCTTGTGGGTAATCAGAACAAGTTTACAATTTTCAAAAAGGCAAAGTGTCCTATCAATAAATATGCAAAGAATGTCATCCCAGACACATGACATCTTTTTGCTGCCTAAGTTACCAGCGAAGAGTCTTGAAGTCATAGTATGAAACTGAGGTCTGTTGCAGCAAAACATACATTGTGTCTGTGTTTACTTTATAGATTGTAATATTTTAAATTTTCACTTGCACAGGCAATCAACACAAAATTATAATACATTTTTATTTGTTATTTTTGTCAAGTCGTTATCAATATTTCTTATGTGCCTGAGTTTGGATTCCATGTATGTAAAGAGCACAGTTTCCTGGATGTGTTGACATTGATATCTATTGGCTGCTATAAATATTTAATTCCTTTTTCTATTGTGTTTTATTTGTTTGAAATATGTTTACGATTGTTCACTGCCCATATATTGATTTGAGATGGTCAGTTATAAAAATTGAATAAATAGATAAACTAAATTATCACATCTACCTAAGTTTACTTTGATGTTGTATTTTTTCAATTTTTTCTTGTCTTTGATTGAACATTATGAGGGTGGTATACAGTATTTATCTTCTGCCAGTTCAAAAGCATGTAAAAATGCAAGTAGAAAAATAGGAATCACCTTTGATGGGAAAGTAACAGCGTTCTGGGCACCTTCTGCATTTTGTCATGCTGGCCACATGACCATGGAGATATCTTTGGATACCGCTGGTTCTTCAGCTTTGAAACGGAGTTAAACACTGCCCTCTAGAATTGGAAACAACTAGCACATATGTGCGAGGGGAACCTTTACCTTTATACAGTATTTAAAGCAGCACAGAGCTAGTAGAACTTCAGAATATGAAGAAGAATATTCACAATAACATATTCAACAGCATAACTTTATTTGGAATCATTTTGAAGTTGTGTGTGTGTGTAAATATATGCATATATGGATATATATATATAATATATTTGTGTTTATATGTGAATGTAATATAAAATATTAATGTATAATTATAAGTGAGTAAACAGTTTAAAATCATGTCTTCTAAATAAAATTTTATTACTTTGCTGAGATTTTGATGTAACATCACTTGATAATGGTTTAGACTTATTGAACATATTCCTTTCCTAATGCATTTTTAATCTTAAAGATTGAGATAATAACCTGTTTTTTTTCATCACAGTGAAATTGGAGACGCCTATAAGCTTCTTCTTAATCTACTTTTTCAAAAAAGTTGAACCCTGTATCAGAACCATGATCATTCATCACTGACTTTTACTGTTTAGAAAAGAGTGTGAGGGGGGGAGGGGGGGCAGAAAAATACCCAGACAAACAAATTGCTATTTCAAGATGCCTCTGTTACCTTGGCACACTATTTCAATCAAGGTGCATCTGAAGGCTTTCTAACAAGCTTTGTTAAATAATCTTCAGGTATACATACAGTAACCATGTGAAAGTCTGTGAAGCATGTTTTCCTGGCAGCTAGAGGTAAGACAAAATATTTCCTGTCAGAAGATTATAATATGGATGGTGAATATGTTTTTAAATAAGAGAATAAATAATTGGAATATGCAGAATGAAATCTGATTTTTTCTATCATGATACTTAGTTTATCATTTTGTATTTTATATTTACATGGTATAATATTAGACAATTTGGTGTTTTGGTTGGTTTTGCTTTTGCTTTATTGTTTGTTTCTATGCACTATGCTGTCCAGAGTCACATAGTTTATATTGGGTAACCTTATAAATCAAATAAGTAAGTTAATACCTGTTTAATTTATAATACTAGCATTCTATTAAGTCCTTAATTTTTAATATAATTATCCTTCATATGCTTAGCAGCATTGCATAATACTATAGTTTCCAAATCTGTGCCAAGTTAAAATGAACTTACAGGGATTTAGTGGGAATATTTTACTACCAGTACTTAGTAAATTAATTCTCATGAATTAATTATTGCTCCCTGAAGACTATATTTTATACAAATGTGTATTTGGTTTTAAATGATCCTAATCAGGTCCTGCTTAGCTTAAATGATCACCCCATCAACAACTTCTTTTATTAAGTGATGAAAGAATGAAATATCATCTGCGGTTAATAATACCAGCAATTGTGACTAAGACATTGCCTACTTACAAAATATCAACATCCTGTCTTCATGTTCAATGATATTTTGCATTAATTAGCAAACAATATAATTATATAGAGATACCGGTAGTACTGCATGCATATATACAACACAACACTATGACCATCAAAGCAAAATAGCAAAATGTGCATGCAAATAAACATGTACATTGAAATCTGCTAAATTTTTGGACAACACGGCTATTTTATCACTTCAAAGATTGGTGCTTTACTAATGGTAACATGCTTTGTAAAAAAAAACATTCCTTCTGGATGTCCTGCACATATCAAACGTACCTTTCTCTGAAAACCTTAGAACTATAAATTTTGCTCTTTAACAAAAGTTCTGAGCTCTTTTATCATCAGTTAGCAGGTGTCATTTGTTTAAAAATGGCAATACTTGCCTCCAAATTACATTCTATCTTGAAAAATAATAACAATAGCCTTCTGATTAAAGTAAAAAAGGAGAATGCACTAAACGCGCCTCTCCACCTCTATTTATTTGGTAATGTACTCATTTATCCAAGCAAACACAATAAAAGCAAAAACAAGTCTATTAAATCAAATCAACAAATAAAACTGTATACAGAGGCTCAATAAAACCTAACAAAGCTAGTGTCTCGATTTATTCTGTTTATGCAACATGCATCAAAATTTTATTTAAATTTTAAAAAATGCACAGCCATTGATTGATTTCCAGAGTTAATCAAGTGAAATAAAGCTGCTTAATCAGTGTCCAAATTGAATCTTTTTTTTTCTTTTTTTTTTTCTTTTTTTTTTCTTTTTTTTTTTTAATACTTAAAGATTTTATTGGTAAAAAGAAAATACAACATCCATAACTTGTAACAAACAATACAACTACATTTCGAGATATTCCCATACTATCAAATCATTATAAACATCAAAGGTTAGGTATCTTTCCCTCCCTCTTTTCTTCCCTCCCCCCTTACTTCCTTCTCCCCTGCCTTCCCTCCTTTCTTTTCTCCTTTTCTCCTTTCCTTCCCCCTCCTTTCCCTCCCTCGATCCCCCCCTCCTTCACACATACCTTCCCTCCTTCCCTGCCTCTTTCCCTCCTCCTTCCTTTCCTCTTAATCTCCCTCCTTTCCTCCCTCCTTCCCTCCTTCCTTTCAACTCTCCTTCTCTCTTTCTTTCCCTCCCTCTTTCCCTCTTTACTACCCTCTCTTCTTCCCTCCCTCCTTCCTCCCCCAGTTTCTTCTCTTTCTTCTCTCCTTCTTTCTTCCCACCTTCTTTCCCTTCTCTTCTTTCTCTTCCTCCTCTTCCTTCCCCCCTTCTTCTGCCTTTCCTATTCCTCTCCTTTCTCTTCTCCATCCCGACTTCCCTACTGTCCTCCCTCCCTCCCTTCTAACCTTTATTACATTTGCATATTTTCCTCTGCTGAGGACAACCTGGTTCTCTTTCCTTTTCCTTGCTTAAAGAGGCAAGGATTATAAGTCCTCTCGCCTTATCTAAAATGAAGTTTGATCGCTAATTTCATGCAGGTAATTATAGCGGATTTCCTATCAGCTTTTTAAAGTTTTCCCAACATTGTAGCGTAACAAAATTGCTCGACGGTGGGTTCTCGCCCCTGATACATTTCTCCTTTCGTTTATCTCTCAGTTGTTGTATATTGTTCATTTGAGTTATTGGTTTAATCGTAATAGGTTAGTCAGCTATCTCTTTTTATGTCTAGGTCTTCACTGACTCATCAAGCCATTTGTATAGCTTCTCCCAGACTGTATAAAAGTCTGTGTCTTCTTTGTCATTAATTCGCATCGTCAGTCTGTTCATTTCTGCTAGTTCTAAAATTTTATTCATCACCATAGTGTTGGTGGGGGCATTTTCACTCTTCCAGCACTGTGCGTAAACAATCCTTGACGCTGTCAGAATATGGACTAGGAGGTATTGGTCAGATTTGCAAATTTTTTGATCTATTATTCCTAATAAGAAAGTTTCCGGCTTAAGGCATAGTTTAATTGACAGGATTCCATTCAGCCATCCTAGTATTTGCTTCCAATATGCTTTGGCTACCGGACACGTCCACCACATATGGTAGTACGTGCCCAGCACCGTTTTACATTTCCAGCATATGGCCGAAACTTTTGAAGACATTTTCGCCAGTCTTGTCGGTGGAAGATGCCAGCGGTAGAACATTTTATATATATTTTCTTTATAGGCCGTCGACTTTGTCAATTTTAGGTTCCATTCCCAGACTCTTTCCCAGTCGTCTAGGTCTATTGTGTGGCCGATGTTTTGGGCCCAGGTTACCATGACTTCTTTTACTCTTTCTGCTTCCGTTTTTCGAATCAGTAAGCAGTTGTATATTTTTGAAATTAATTTCTCATCTGGTCCAATTAAAATTTTATCTAATTCCTGGTTCTTGTTCTGGAAGCCAGGTTGTGCTAGATCGAATTTATGTTTGTTTTGAATTTGAAGATATGGCCATGTTTATTCCCTTATCAGCCAAATTTTCCCTGGGGTTTAGTTTGTTTTGGTCGTCTAGCAACTGTTGGTAGGTAACAATTTTATCCAAGTTTATCAAATTCGGGTATATCAGGGCTTCCGTCGGAGATATCCATTTAGGTAGTTGCGTATAGTATCTCCTTCTAATTTCGAGCCAGTCCTTAATCAATACCCCCCTTAAATGGTGACTACTAAAATAATTGTGGATTTTATTTCCCTCGCACCATAAGTAGTTGTGCCACCCGTATTGCAGGTCGTGGCCCTCTATTGTTAAGATTCTTTTATTAGCTAACATTACCCATTCTTTTATCCACATAGTTGTTGCTGCTTGATGATATGTTTTCCATTCCGGTAATCCCATTCCCCCTTGAGTTCTTTTATCCTGCAGGTGCATATATTTTATTCTGGGCTTTTTACCATTCCATATAAAGTTTCGAATCATTTTGTCCAAATCATTATAAAATTTTTCCCCTAGCTTAACCGGTGCCGTTTGAAATAGGTAGAGGATTTTTGGCAGAACATTCATTTTAATTACTGCGACTCTTCCCATCAGTGATAGTTGTAGTTTTGACCAGGTTTTTAAGTCCTTTTGGGTATTCTGTAACAACTTATCATAGTTGTCCTCTTTTATGGAAGAGCATTTCGCAGACAGCCAGATCCCTAAATACTTAATTTTTTTAGTTACCTTTAATTCCATTGTTTCCTCTAGTTCTCCAATCTGGTTTTTGGGGAAATTTTTTATAATCATTTTTGTTTTTTCCTTGTTTATTTTTAAACCGGCCATACACCCAAAGTTCTCAATGTCCTTCATCAAATTCGGTCCTGAAAGTAAGGGGTCTTCCACGATAAAGACCATGTCATCCGCGAAGGCCTGTACTTTATATTGTTCTTTTTTTATGGTCAAGCCCCTAATTTCCTGATTTGATCTTATCCGATTTAAAAGGACCTCTAGTGACGTAATAAATAGTAGTGGGGAGAGCGGGCACCCTTGTCTAACACCCTTTCCAATTTGTATCCTCTCCGTTAGTTCCCCATTGACTATAATATTTGCAGATTGCCGTGAATATATAGATTCTATAATCTTAATAAATTTATCGCCAAATTTCATCATTTTTAGTTGAGTGGTTAGAAAGTTCCAATCTAGGTTATCAAAGGCTTTCTGAGCGTCAACAAAGATTAATGCAAGTTGTTTCTCGGATCTTGTTTGATAGAATTCCAGGGTATCAATTATTATTCTTGTATTGTTTCTAATATGTCTTTTTGGGAGAAAGCCGTTTTGATCCGAATGGATACTTTGATTTAATATTATTTTTAGTCTTTCCGCCAATATTGATACAAAGATTTTGTAGTCTGCATTTAACAGGGATATGGGTCTATAATTTTGGACCTTGCTACTGTCCGCCTCTTCCTTTGGTATTAGGGTGATGTAAGCTTCCCCCCATGATTTTGGGACCCTACCATTTTGCAATGCCTCATTACATAGTTCTAGTAATTTGTCTTCTATGGTATTTTGAAGTTTTTTATATATTTCCGACGGAAGCCCATCCGGCCCAGGTGTTTTATTGTTTTTTTGTTTTTGAATGGCCTTTTTCAGTTCTTCTTGTGTGATTTCTTTATCGAGCATCTCTCTCATCTCCTCCGACAAGACTGGAAGCTTCTGCTTTATAAGGTATTTTCTAATGTCTTGTTCATTAATTTCGTCTTGTTTATATAGTTTCCTATAATAGTTCTGTACTATCTTTTTCTTTTCTCCTATTTCTTGTTTCAAATTCCCCTCCTCGTCATACAGTTGTTTAATAATTCTTTTGACCTTCTCCTTTCTTATTTTGTGGGCCAACCATCTCCCAGTTTTATTTGCATGTTCAAAATAATTCTGCTTCATTTTCTTAATGTTTTGTGCTATTTCCTCTTGAGAGATCAAATTTATTTGGTGTTTAATTAACTCTCCTTTTTCCCTGTGTCTACTATTTTCTGGCTCTTTCTGGGTCAGCAGTTCCGTCTCTCTTAATTCTTTATTCAGTGTATTAAGTTTTTCCCTGTGCATTTTGTTTCTTCTTATTATATAGGCTATGGATATTCCCCTCACAACTGCCTTCATCGTGTCCCAAACATTTTGTATTGAGGTCTGCTCTTTACCGTTTTCTTTAAAGAAGTAGCCCAATTCCTTTTCTATTTGTTGTACAAATTGTTTCTCTTGTAGTATGTTCTGGTTTAATGTCCACCTAGCTTTTATCCTTGCCTTCCCTTTCCATTGCCATAAGACTGGGTGATGATCGGCCCACTTGTTGGTTATTATTTCAATATTTACAGTATCCATGAGTAGCTCCGAGTTTGACCAAACCATGTCGATACGGGACCATGAATTATGTGGATGGGAGTAAAACGTGTACTGTTGCATCTTGTCATTCATTGCTCGCCAGACATCATAAAGGTCTAAATCCTTCACCATATTTACATAGGCAGACGGTAGTTTCCTTTTTGTGCTTTTCTTGTTAGTACCCTTATAGTCCATCTTACCGTCTGCTATAGCGTTGAAATCCCCTAGAATACATATATTTTGCCACTCTATTTCATTTATCCTCTTATATAGATTAATATAAAATCTCTCTTGTTTTTGATTTGGAGCATAGATTCCAACTAGTAAAATTTTTTTCCCACCATTAATTATCTCCACCATTAATACCCTACCGTCTTTGTCTGCATATATTAATTTGGGATTCAACCATTCTTTTATATACATCACAATTCCTCTTTTTCTGGTTTGTGCTGACGAGCAGAATGTTTTACCTAGTTTTGGACAGACCAACAGGTTATTGTATTTTTCTTTAATGTGGGTTTCCTGAAGACAGATTACATCTAACTTTTGTTTCACTAGGTCCAACAGTACACGTTTTCTTTTTGAAGTTATGTTAAGACCATTTACATTTGCTGATAGTACATTCGTTTCCCATTCTTCAATTCCCTTACACGTTATTCGCTTTGAGGGCGCCTTTGGATCGAGTCTCGATGGGTGACCTTGCTCTCGAATCTTCTCTGCCATATCTCTCTCGTTCTCTGGCCTCTCCTGGCCCCCACCCCTCTGGTTGAGTTTCAATTATAGTGTCCTCCTGTCTTAAAAGTCCTTCTTTATTAAATCTCTCATCGTCTGCTAGTAAAAGTTCCTGGAATTCTTGAGCTTTCGCCAAGGTGTCTATTCGGTATTTCTTTTAGAATTAGAATTTAGAATTTTATTAGAATTTGTAGGCCGCCCTTTTCCCTGAGGGGACTCAGGGCGGCTCACACAAAAACTGGGAAGGGGGAATACAGACATTAGGACAAAACATGTAATAAAATAGCAAGCAACATACATTCATCATTCGGGAGGGGTAACTATCCTATCCCCAGGCCTGACGGGCGAGCCAGTTCTTCAAGGCTATGCGGAAGGCTTGGACGGTGGAGAGGGTACGAATCTCCACGGGGAGCTCGTTCCAAAGGGTCGGGGCTACTGCTGAGAAGGCCCTCCTCCTTGTAGTTGCCAGCCGACACTGGCTGGCCGATGGAATACGGTGGAGGCCTAATCTATGGGATCTTATCGGTCGCAGGGATGTAATTGGCAGAAGGCGGTCTCTCAAGTATCCAGATCCACTGCCATGTAGGGCTTTATGGGTGATTAATAGCACCTTGAAGCGCATCCGGAGATCAACAGGTAGCCAGCGCAGCTCGCGGAGGATAGGTGTTATGCGGGTGAATCGGGGTGCACCCGCAATCACTCGCGCGGCTGCATTCTGCACTAGCTGAAGTCGCCGGATGCTCCTCAAGGGCAGCCCCATGTAGAGCACATTGCAGTATTCCAGCCTAGAGGTCACAAGGGCCCGAGTGACTGTTGTGAGAGCCTCCCGATTCAGGTAGGGTCGCAACTGGCGCACCAGGCGAACCTGGGCGAATGCCCCCCTGGTCACAGCCGTTAAGTGGTGGTCAAATGACAGCTGTGGATCCAGGAGGACTCCCAAGTTGCGAACCCTCTCTGAGGGGTATAAAATTTGACCCCCCAGCCTGAGTGGTGGAATAGTAGCCAAATCTCCCTCCATGTTATCAACATTCCTTCTGGAAGGAGCCATCTGAACTGGATTCTGTCTCTGTTTAAACGTGTGGAGAGGAAGTTGTATTTCCTTCTCTTCTCTCTGACTCTCCGTGGAGTCTGTTTTAAGATGAGAATTTCTTTACCTTTGTATGTTAGAGAGTCCCCTCTTATTGTACTTAGAATGTCCTCTCTCAGCTGTCTTCTCAACACCCTCACATGGATCTCCCTCGGAAGCCGGTGGCGTCTCGCGAAGCCTGTATTGACTCTATAGGCTTCGTCCAGATCATTAATAACCTCTTTTTTCGGCCTGCCGAGGACTAATCCCAGGATTTCTCCAATCAGCTCCCGGAGGTTTTCATCTTTTGCTTCCTCCACGTTTTGTAGTCTTAAATAATATGCTGATCGCTCTAATTCTAGCTGGAGGATGGCCTCCTCCAGGCTTGAGTTTATAGATTCCAGATTGTCCTCCACTTTGTCTATCCTTTTTTCCGCTATTTCCGTTCTCCCCTTAACATTTTGGATTTCCTGCTCATTTTTCAGCAGCGCTGTTTGTATTACTCCTATACGTTCCTCAATTCTTCCCATATTGTTTCTTACTTCATGTATTTCATTCTTTACTCCCTCCAGGCCTTTGGTGAGACTTTCACCCATCTTCAATATTGTCTCTTGTAGGGAGTCCATTGTTACTTCCTGGTCTTGCAGGGATGGGGCTGCCTTATCTCCCGTTTGCCTGCCCTCAGGGGACTTTTCCCTCACCGGGGTAGATAGGGGAGTTTGCTTTTTACTCCCTTTAATTAGAGTTACTGTTTTTGTTGCCATTTGCTTTAATTCAGCTCTTCCCCTATAAGGTGTAAGTCTAGTACCTTCTGAATGCTGTTTGAGTAGTTATACAGAGCCCGGGGTACATACAGGGTAATTAAGCTGGAGCAGGGCTGTGAAATATAGACTCAGTTAATTCTATAGTATCTGGGAGAGTCAGGAAGAGAAACGTTTCAGCGTGATACGACAGGGTGCAGGAGAGGCCAGAAAGTAATTAGAACTCACCCATCAATTTCTTCCTGTTGTCAGTGTAGTGTTTTCCTTCTGCTGTCTCTGGCTGTAATATGACACCGTGTACTTCAAACCCTTGTGATTAGACTTCTTTCCTTTTTCCCAGGCAGGCAAATCCAGCTTCTCTTCTTCGTCTCATCCTCTGTTAATCCTCAAATTTAACTAGTCCAAAGCCTCAGTCTTCTTCTATCCACTACGTCAATCAGCTTTCACAAAAGTTTACTGTTTGTATTTAATAGCCGCTGCAGATAAATGCGCCCACACACGTATCTGTATTTATTGCAGTAAAGTTGTTTATCTTTTAGGTTTAGGCTTTTAAGTCAGATCTTGTGATTACCGTCATTCGATCCGCTTCTGTTCCCTGCAGCTGTCTCTCCCTTCCTTATTAGTGGCTGGCAGTCACGCCTTCTGGTCGGCCATTAATCAGCCGACCTCTTTTGCACGAACTCTGAGGGAGCCTCTTGCTTCGTGGGGGGAGATCGCCTTTCACCCTCCACTGCACAGAAGTTTCCCCTCTCCAAAGGTCCTCGCACCTCGAAGGGACCTTGCCTATTACGGCCACGCTCGTGGAAAGACCGGGCGAACCGAACAGAGAGTCTGTCAGCAGCTCGTTCCAGCGTGACGCCAGACCGGAAGTCCCTCCAAATTGAATCTTATTGAAATGCTGTGCGCTAAGCAATTTATTTGTAACGTTTATATTTGTCATTTTGTTTGGTTTTATGCAAGGCATTATACAAGCAGCTTAGTTGAAATTTCAGAAGTCCAGAAATTTCAGGCATATAAATTAGAGTCAAGTCTAATTTAACTTTTTAAAATGCTTTTAAACTGTTTTTATGTAAGTCGCCCGGAGTCCTTCGGGATTGGGCGGCATACAAATCTATTAAAATTGGAAATTGGAAAGTCTTAACAGGGGAATGGTCAATAGAATTATATCAGGCCAATGTTTGCAACTCTATTCCTGTTAGTAATGGAACCTTAAGTAGAGAATTTGTATCTTGAAAATAAATGAGTGGGGATTGCAATTAAAATTTAATAAAATTATGTTCCATATTTATTTTAAGTTACATTATGAGAGAAAATTGGCAATCATCAAGAATATGCATGAAATCCAGGGGTGAAATCAATCTACCTTCACTACTGGTTCACAAATGTGAGCACACACACATGTGCGCTTCACTCACACATGCCATCTCTGCGCATGCACAGGACCTTCTATGCATGCGCATGGTGTCAAAAATGGGATGTGATGACATCCAGGCAGGTGGGCAGAGCTGCCCACTGCCATCGCTACCAGTTCGCCTGAACTGGATCGAACTGGCTGAATTTGATAAAATCCTTATGTTACCATACAGAAGAGCTTAGAGATAGCAAAGCGAACTTATTTCAGATAACATGGTTAAAAATATTTGAATATGTGAACAATTTATATACAAATAAGAATGTATTATGAGACAAGGAAGGAAGGAAGGAAGGAAGGAAGGAAGGAAGGAAGGAAGGAAGGAAGGAAGGAGCTGAAATCATTCATTTATTAAAACCTCTTAAATCCCATTGGAACTTAAACCAACTATTTGCAGCAGGACTGCAGCCAATAACTGAGGGAAGAATAATAAATATGAGAAATGTGATATATGCAGCATGAACTACATTTATGAAAAATGTGCTGCACGTTAATATATAAAAATCATTGAATTCATTAGGGCTACATGCAACCTGGTATAAGAAAAATGCTACTACAGTAAGCTCAAATATCAAGGTATAGTAAGTAAATTCAATGTTTCAATGTTTGAAGCATTCTTGCTATAAGGTAAGCAATTCACTCTAATATTTTATGGAAATTAACTGGGGAGATGACATGCAATAATATGAAACCTTAATGACATTCAAAGATGATGGAATTATTGCAGTTGATCAGTCTGAGGATAATTTATCTGAAATATATCATAAAAACAGAAAACATATTTTTCACAGGTATAGCACTACAATTGTTAAATGATTTTGCTGGCTGAAGCCCATATTCACAGAAGATTTTTTGTTAATCTTTTCCTATCCCAAAAGAGATAAAAATATGAAGCATGATAACTTACAGAAATATGTAAAAATATGAAGCATGATAACTTATTTCGCTTATGGATGCTTTACGTTCACTTTGCATAATGGATATAGTAAATAAGTGGTACCAGAAACAGAAGACATTACAACTCCTGTACATTTTATTCATGTGAAAGAGACTTTGGTTATATGAGAGAGATGGGTGGTAAAGAAATAGGAATTATAAATAAAATTAATTAATTAATCAAGCTAACAAAGGCAGCTACAAAAATACCTTCTTGGTTTAGTAGCTCATTCATAATGTGTGTTACAAATGGGCAATGGTTAGGGGTATAATAAAGAAACAGAAACCTCTAACAATTTAATTGATTTGTTTGTAATGGCAATCATTCTTTGTCATATTGTTTATTGCAATGAGGAAAGAATAGATATGTGAAGAAATAACTTCCTAAGACCATATCTTTATGTAGGCATATCATAAAAGACCCTATCTGTATGGAGGTATGTTAGAAGCAGGAAATCTATCCCAAGACAACCATCTGTTCCATTTTTCAGTACTAACATAATCACAGCTGGACCTTCCTATTTCATAGTCTGTGTACTCTGTACCATATGTAACTTGCATTTTCAGTAATACAATAGATATTACAGATATTTTTAAAAAATCATGTCATCTTTTTATAATCTTTCTAGCAATTCAATTTATACACTGAAAGTTGATACAGAAGCATATCCCAATATCTTCCATAGCAAGGACTAAAGCCAACAAGAGCAGTAGCATAATGTCAACACAACACACCTTGCTATTACACAGTATAACTTTTTAGCCACTGATAATTATCTTTAATATAACATATTGCAGCAAATCAGTGACGAAGCTATTGGTGTCTGTGTATGTGCATACTTCAACAACAATGAGGACTGGACATACATATACAGTATTAAACAGAAACCTACAGAACACCATGCTTCTGGCTTCATCTAGAACTACTAAATCTATCATCTATAGCCAAGCTATACACTCACTACAACCATATTTGTTCAGATTCACTTGAGACTGATGGAAATCAACCAGGTATTTAGAAAATATCCTATGATTTCAATAAAGAGAGAGAATAATTTCCAGGTAAGATCTGTTAAAAGCCTGACTACAAAAACAGAGCAACAGAACACCACTGGTTGTCACCTACAGTTCACAACTCAAACCATTCAAACACATTATCAATAAGCTTTTGCATATATCAAATGAAATTGAATTTTTTAATGCATTAGTGGCAAGCCCATATTTGCTTATAGTCAACCAGACTGAAGGAAGTTCTCACAAGCAAGAAGAGGAGAGTAACAACAAACCGAAATGCCTTCAAATTTATGCTAACAATTCCAGCACAAGCCTCAGGTATACAAACAAGATTAGAGAATTCTTTAGATCCTCTCCCTATTATTTTGTACAAGCCATAATCTTCCAGAAATGCTTTATGGGTTTTACATGGGAAGAATGAGATAAACTTCATAAAAAACATGAATAACATCAAAACAAAGTAATATTAAAGCATTTGAAACTCCGAGGATTTGAAACATTCTATGGAAAACAAACTATAAAACAGCAATATTGAGGTATGGGTTAGTGAGAGACAGCCAAACCACATCAAAAGTTTTTAGTCTATATTAAAATATCTGAAGATCACAATGGGTTTACAATTGAAAAAGGTACTAAGGTACTTGCAATTGGTCTAACATGCAAACTATATCTGTATAATCAACCATTGTTATCTCACTTTGCCTCACATTTTAATTTGCATCTTACACCAGTTTACTGGCTCCACGCATCTGATAAAGTGAGCTGGAACTTACAGCAGCTTATGCCTTTTAATAAAATGATCCTCCCAAAATGTCTGATCATGACAAGGGATAAACCATTATCCCTTGTTATGATCAGACATTTTGGGCCTTTGTCATGATCAGACATTTTGGGCCCACTGTTAACCGTTGTCCCTTGATACTGCCATCACTGCATCAAGACAAAATCCAGTTCTAATGTGAAACCCTCACAATGTGTCATAACGTTGATAATAAACATCAGATCCATGGTTGACTTGGTGGCAACAAACTCCCAAGCGGCCTCAGCTCCACAGTTTGAGAAGTCATATGAAGTCTTATAGTACCCTAAACTGAGAAAACGTCATCGCCAATCTGGTTCCATGATTGAGCAACTGAGATGCCTCAGTGAAGTATAAGCAATCCATTCCATAGAGTTTTCACAGTCAAGTTGCATATCTGGTTATCTGTATAATAGTATCTTTGAAACCCACAACTGTTTCCTGAATGACTGTAGTCATACCACAACCTTGGTCCTGGGGTCACATCTGGAGCCATATTTGGAAACCAAATAAGCACATCTCTCATACACACCCAGTTAAACAGCCAGGTTGGTTCTCTCATCCATGATTAGGTCCCAGAAAGAAAAATCATCAGTAGCCACAGAAAGGGACTGACTCACTGAAGCTCAGATGTCAAGGTACGGAATATAACCGAGGGACTAGAATGTAGAAGACACTGAAACTGCCTTCCTTGAGATCAGCCCATTCTCTGTCTTGTGCCATATCTTCCTCTGCCCAACACAATACAAATGATATTGCCTTTCTGTCTCCTATCCAATTACAGAACCAGGCCACATTGATTGATTGTTCAGTAAATCTTTTAAAGACCTTGAGTTATACAATGTCTAAATACTACAATTATCAACAATTTTCTTTCACCCTATCCATTTTTGTCTAACCCTATCTTGCAGCTAATAACACAACCCACATATACATCTGCTATCCACAATTGGCAAAGCTATGTTGAACAAATGTTGCCAAAGATATACTGAGAAACATACAATAAATATAGTCTTAGTTACACAGTGGACATATGGTGAAAATGGCATATGATTATTTCACTATATACAAAGCTGTGTATAACATTCCAGATTCTCAACACATCCATTTGTTTCTTGTTTTTAATGTGGAAGGTGTTCTCCTTAGTTTCATAAACCCATTATTACTACATAGAATTTATGCAGTTGAGGATAATATTCCACCATAATAAAAGATGTAAAAAGCAAGACTTAGCATGTCCCAAAATTATTTTATGTCTAGCTAATTCATTTAAGACATGGTTTAGTTCTCACTCAGAAGAAATTGTTTATCAGAAAGGTGACAAGCACACAACAATTTATTCAGATTAACTCTTTCTTTTCTTTTTAAAAAAATCTGCTTTATGTTAAAACCCACCAACTTTGCAGATATTGGATACTTGGTTTTTGAATCCTTATATAAAATGAATTTCTGTGCATGTTTGCTTGTTTAACATCAGGCAAAATATTCACTTGCTATTTATAGTTTCAGAAATAAAATCTTTTAGTTAGTAGAAAGAGCACTATTTTATTTCCAGCACATCATAATACAGACATTGAATAGCCAATGCTCTAGTAAGAAAGTCATGTGTTGAAACGAAGGAAAATGTTTTCCAGACTGAACTCCAAGATCAGTCAAAACACTGTCAAGTCCAAACGAGTGAGAATATATGAAGTATAACATTTCCCACACTATAGCTTAGCCCTTTGTAACCACAAAGAAACACACTATTCAGTGTTTGTATTTTAAAAAATGTTTCTCCAGCTGTCAGGGAAGTAGAAGTATGAGAGAGTACAGATGTACAGATGGGCTAAATTCTCTTATCTCAGATAATCTGGCAGATAAGAGGAAAGTTAGCCAAAATCAGAAGTGCAAGTATTAAAAAGTACACATGTATTCAATTAAGCTGAATCTAACTTCATGCATGTCTTCAAACCAAAATGGTATAGGAGAATTTGGGTAGATTTTAATTTACCTGAGAAAGTTTTGACTGGTTTAATTTAACCTGTTTAATTCAGACTGCTCTATGAAGCTCTGACATGTAGCTTAACCATTCTCACAAAAACTTTGTGACTAGGGAAGTGGGAGTAGTAGTAATTGAATTCTGTCTTCAAATTATGACACCTTGAAATAAGACTACAAACTTTTGTTCCAAGGAGTGTCTTAGGGGTAAACAAGAGAGAAACCAAGGCTTAATCATTTAAAGATCTTTTGTTTGTTTACCATTTCCTTTCCATAAAAGTGACAACAGAATTCGTGATTGCCTTAATCAGCTGACTATAGATAAGACAATAATATGTTTAAACTTTTATCATCTTCTCACCCTGAGCACTCTCTACGTTCAGGAAGAAGCGTCATGCTATTACATCTTCCATTTGCACAAAATCCTCCTACCTTAACTTACCCCAGATGTTTTTCAGAATTTGGAGTGGAATATAAAGCAAATTGGATGACTTCTGAGAATAGGAACATTTAACAGATTTAGTAGTCTTGCACAGCCTTTCAATATAGTCTTTCTCCTTTATTTTGTGTTAATTTGTATTTTAATAATGTATGTGAGTGTGTGTGTTGTGTGTGTGTGTGCTTGCGCGCTTGCGCGTGCACCATGTTATTTGCCATTCATACTTTTCACACTATATGTAATAAACTTGGCTGGATGTATTAGTTTCAGTTTCTTAAGTTTATTCATTTTTCCAGATATGACAAGGTGAGCTACATCAAATTTCAAAGTATTTGAAATTTGCTTTCAGCACTGCATGATGTACATCCAGACTCAGAAGAATATGCTTTATCTGCTGTGTCAGCTACCAAAAGGAATTCACACAACTGAAGACTCATTAAAAAACCTACTCCAATTATACATCACAGACATACTAGTTTTAAAAAGTAAAATAAAATAAAATTGACAATTGGATCTGTTTACATAATGCTGAAATAAAGTATTCATTTCAAGTTCTGAAAACAGTACACTATAGAAATTCTATAGCACCAAATAATACATGCTAATTATTCTCTTTTTTTAATATATCTGGACTGTTTTCCTTTAAAGATGTTAAATGATTGGCATTAAAGGACCCTTATTTAACCTTAGGTTTCAGCAAAATCAGAGAGGTTTTTTCCTTAGTTATGAACAGATTTCTATTGAGTATGTATACGAAAGTGGTTAATACAACAGAAAGCTTAACTTTTAAAAGCAAAATGTTTCAGATTCTTTTTAGCTACTTTGATACAAACAAAAAGGACATTGTCATTAATGTGACAATTGATGAAGTATTAGGATTAAATATTTCAATGTATTATTTTTGTTGTAAATGAGTGCTGTTAGATATTATTTCCTGTGTTAAACCTAGTTAGTATTATGATGCTGTATAAAAGTATCAAAAAATTCTCTTTATGAACAATATGATTAAATCAGATTTTTATTTATTTATTCATTCCCCCATCCATCATCTACTCTCTTGTAAACACTATGCAACATTATTTGGTGCACATCTTTCAAATTTGATGATGTCATGTGGCTAAGACAAGCACCATAAGACTCTATTCAATGAAATAGAGGAACAAATAAAGCAAAATAAATTAAATTGAATCATGATAAAATTGAATTGTAAACACTATAATTCATAAGATGGTACATGTTTTCAGAAGAAACAGCTTGTTTTTATGGTCCTGAATTCCATCCATTTTATCCCTTGAGCTAGCAGCATGGAATAAAAAAAAAACCAAAATTTATTTAGATACTATTTGGATTCAGTTGCAGAAATTCACACTTGCCATTAATATATTACATGCTAACATGCATTATTGAACCTTTTTTTAGTAAGTGGGATTACTTTAAAATTTTAGTTCATTAGCAGCTACATGGTGTAAAAATAAACAAAAAAAATATGGGTCAAGTAAATCAGATTTAATATAACCATTCAACTAGATATTATCCTATTTAAATGTTATTAGTATACTGTATGAGCTATAGTATCTGTAGAAAATTTCTGGATCTATAATAATTAAAAGCATATCCATATATAGAGCAAAATACTATTATAATTTAGCCAAACATATTAATTTCCTTAACTTAAACAAGTGGAGCAATGCCTTCCTTATTCATTAGTGAACATTTCCATGTACTGAGATACTAAATTATTGATAGAAATTACTATTAACAACCTATACAAATCAATAAGGCTTAGCTTAATTCATTAAATTGCCACAGGGATTGCTGAATAAATTTTTACCAAATTACAACAATCCTGAGTACACTTGAGGAATAAATATCATTAAATTCAATATTGTTAACATCCTTATCATCATGCTGCACAAATATTTTATATTCATATTTTACACACTTTTGTCTATTCCATATTTAACATTCAGGGATAATGATTATATATCCTGTCCCCAACCTTCATTCATTCAGTGTAAGGATGTAATAAAATATAGAAAAGTAAATGTATACTATCTCTACACAGCCAACAGTATTGGCTTTACTTGTATTCCATTTACTTGAATGGATTGTGTCATACCACAACATTCAATGTTTATGACCACAATAGAATATGTAGAATCAGATGATGTGAATCAAACCAGCAGATCCAATAATTCCATATATTAATATCTATGTATATAATCACATAAGCAGCATAATATAACATGAAAAGTATAAAAACAAGAGAATAAATAAAATTTATTATTTTATTATTAAATTATTAAATAAAAACAATAACAAATGATGACACAAAAACAGATGAAAATTAATATAATTCTGTTAGAGGTATATGCAAGAGTAATTGAAATTATAAAAAGACAATACTGTAATTCATGGTTACAATATATAGTCCTCCATATAGTTTGTCTATGTCGATTTTGCAAATTGTTGACATAGTTAACATTCTTGATTATGTTAATATCTAATGCGTTCTGTTGCCGCTATGTATATAAGATCTATTTGTACTATTCATAAACATACAGAGAATTTCTTCAAGCTGTCCTGTCACGTGAACAAAATTTCATCTTTCAATAATAAACTATAATTTGGCCAAAAAATAAAGAATAATCCAAAATCACTCAGTGGGATTTATCATTATCTAATCCAAGTTAACTACCTCAGCTAACTCATTATCTCTATGTATAGAAAGTCAGTAGAGAATTTCTTTGCAAGGCTATAATCCTATGTGCTCAGATATTTTGCAGAAGTTGTATTTCTGAATTCTACCACAATATTAAGGCATAGCTGTTTGCTTATTATTCATAAATGTTGATATATTTTGATTCAGATTAAAATAGTTGTCAAGACAAGACATTTATGGTAAAGAAAACATCTTTACCTACAATCTTTCCATTCTAGAAATATTTGGCAATAAGTGATTAATTTGCTAAAGATGATGCAAAAAAGTACAACATTTCAAAGGAAAGATAAAACAAATTTTGTGAAGCAATAGAGAAAATGATTTGTATCATATGTTGTCAAGCCTGAGAAAAGTTTTATTATTTAAATGAGAGGTGACAGATTTATTTTTACAGTTTACTGTATAAATTATGTATGAATTTAATATGATGCACCTTATAATGCCTATGGTGAGTCCTTTCTGTTGTGTCAAAAATCTTCTACATCAAGTACAAACAATCCAGGCTTCATAAGGTATATAGAAAATCAATACTTACTTAAGTATAAGATACCTTTATTTAAGTACTTGGAATATTGCATCCAGTTTTGGTCACCACAATGTAAAAAAAGATGTTGAGAATCTAGAAAAAGTGCAGAGAAAAACAACAAAGATTATTACGGAACTTGAGGCTAAATCATATAAAGAATGGTTGCTGGAACTGGGTATGTCCAGTCTGATGGAAAGTAGGACTAGGGGTGACATGATAGCAGGTGTTCCAATATCTCAGGTACTGCCACAAAGAAGAGGAAGTCAAGCTATTCTCCAAAGTACATGAGGGCAGGACAAGAAGCAATGGATGGAAACTAATTAATGAGAGAAGATTTTCTCTTTTATTAGTTTCCACCCACTGCTTCTTGCCCTACCCTCAGAACTAATAGAACGTGGCAGTGATGGGTTTCAAATTTTTTTAGAAACTCTTCTGTAGGTGTGGCCTGCTTTGTGGGAGTGGCTGGGTGGCCATGTGACTGGGTGGGAGTGGCTTGTCACTCATGTGACCTAGTGGGAGTGGCTTGCCAATCATGTGACTGGGCGGGTGTGGCCAACTTGTAAAATGTGGTGAAACTCACTTAACAACGCTCTTGCTTAGCAACCAAAATGTTGACTCAGAAACTCTGGCATTTGAAGCACGCAAGTCTTAAAGCTGGCAAGTTACAAGTCCCTTGCACCCCTAATCCTTTAGAAAAAATACCCTGTAGATGTTCAAACTTGACAGCTTTAAAATTTTAAGGTTTAGATACGACTCTTAGAGGAGGCGGGGCGATTGGTGAGCCAGCTAATCAGTGAGCGGCAAGCGTGGCAAGCGTGGTATGGCCAGGCAGGGGGAGGGAGCTGGAATCAGTTCTAAATGGCATGGTAGATTTGTGGAACCTCTTCTATAGAAGTGGTTAGAACTGGCAGGAATCCACCACTGAACTAAGGAGAATTTTCTACCCATTGCTTCTGGGTAACTGACAATGATTACTGAGTTTGTGTTCTATAAAATTTTACATTCTATGTGTAATGAACAATGTACATTGTTCATTACAGATATAGAGTGTTTTACTGCTGGTATAGAAACAGAAAGCCCTATTGTATGTGCAAAATGCTTTTAGAGCATGAATATTTATAAAAATATTTAGAGAACAAAGGAAATATACAGGAGAATCCTAATTCCTCATGTCAGCATAACCACTAGAGGTTGGATTTAGAATACAGGAAGTCTCATCCTTAACTGCATCTTCTTTTAAAGTAGTTCATCAAAAATCAATGGCTAAAATTAGATATACCTGATTTGACTTGATGTATAATTAATTCATATGTTTCCATATATTCCCTAGTGAAGATACTCCTCATATATTGATGTACAAAAATGTCTTTCTTTCTTGTGCCAAAATCTTACTCTCCTAAACTTTAAGTTTAAATATAGATATGTTTACACTTTGTAAAAAAATCAGTGTAATGACAATTTTACTGTCCCACACTTTGCTTTTTAAATAATTTGAGTTAAATATTCTAACAATTTATTGGGGGCAAATTGCTTGATAGGAAACTTTCTGAAGCTGCAAAAGAAAGTGTAGAAATATCAAGGCATCATATTTATCAATTTGTTGGTTATAATTGCAACATTTAAAAATAAAATCCAAATTACACTGAAATCAATCTTTACCAATCAATAAAATCAATTTGCTTTTGCTTATACATTTTTTCTTATAAATATAGAATAAAGTAGGTGCATTTAATATATTCAAGAATGATAGAAGATAATGGAACCAATATTGCTTGGCTAATGCTGCTACAGTTTTGGATACTTGTTTCAAATAATTAGTTTGTTTATCCATACTCAGAATTATACAAAATAATATTAACTGTATTTCCTTAGACAAGAATCTGATCTGCATTTAATGACTAATGTCAAAAGTTAGTGTTCCAATATTCTTGTCCTATTCTTTGATAGTCATGTTATAAGAAGAAATAACAAACAAATATTGTTAAATATTTGATGGGAGATTTTTTTTAATAAGGCAAAGATTTGTTGTTTAACATTTACTAATTCTTAAAAATGCTGATGTACCAAATAAGGGTAGAAGGGTGATTATAGATCATAGCAATAACAAACTAACGTTTAAAGCAAACAAACAGAGAATCTTCTAGTAAAAAAAAAGTCAGAATTTGAAATAAAATTTCAGGCAGTTTGATCAGTCTTTTTTGCTGGTATGGAACTTTCTTTGAAGACTGTGTTAATAGTAACTCATAAGTATTACACTATCACACATTACTACATATAAATAGTGATACCATTAATTTTAAAAACACTTAATAACTGATGAAACTTAGTTTGCTATTTAATATGTAACAAACATATACATCAAACCATATAAATTAAATAATACAATAAATTGATTTAAATATAACCTGGATGTAGTACTGCAGACTACTTCTGCTGATCACTGGCTGCCAGCAGTTTGGTAGATCAAATCTCAGCAGGCTCAAGGTTGACTCAGCCTTCCATCCTTCCAGGTAAAATGAGGACCCAGATTGTTGGGGTCACTAGGCTGACTCTGTAAACTGCTTAGAGAGCAGTGGTGGGTTTCAAAATTTGTTGGATCCTACTCTGTGGGTGTGGCCTCCTTTGTGGGAGTGGCTTGCCACCCATGTGACCGGATATGAAATTATGAATTAGTACTTAGATCGGTCCAAGTAGCTATTCAGAAACTCTGGCATTGAAACATGCAAGTCTTAAAGCTGACAAGTTACAAGATCCTTGCCAGTGATGGGTTTCAAAAAATTTTGGAACCTCTTCTGTAGGTGTGGCCTGCTTTCTGGGTCCACTGGTGGAACCTCTTCTAACCGGTTCAGTAGATTTGATGAACCGGTTCTACCGAATAGGTGCGAACTGGTAGGAACCCACCTTTGTTAGAGAGGGATGTAAAGCACTGAAGTGGTATATAAGTCTAAGTGCTATTCCTAGTGCTAATTTTTTTTCCTTTTAAATCTTAAATCTGATTCCCAAATTAGTATGTCCTTTATTAACTTGCCTGTATTTTAAGCTGCAGTAGCATTATTTTTTAAGATACAGTAGCATTATTTTTTCTCTGTAATCATTAATGGCAGTTCTCCGATTGATTAGAACATAAAAAGGTTCTGTCAGCCTCTGTTTCGCTACTTGCTTTTGGCTGCCATTGAAACAGGGAGGGGGAGGCCTGGGATTTGGGAAGGGAAGTTTTTAGTACAGGAGAGATTGTGTAAAGGGAGTTTTGTTCTTACCATCTACTGCGCATGCTGGAGATAGTGATGGGGCCGCCAAGGCCAACTTGCATACCAACCTGATGATGCTTTTTGAAGATGGAACTCACATGACACCTAAGGAATTCGCAGATTGGACTATGGATGGGGTTACCAGGGGGAGGGGGTTGGATCACATATTGATATCTATGATTTTGCGCGCTTTTGCCTCAGATCTTGCTTTGCTTAGCTGCTATCTTTTCATAACCAGTAAAAGTACTCTTAATTCTGCGAAATGGAGTTAAGTGGTTTCTTTCTTGGTTGCTGAAGGAGGCTGGCTTGACAGGTTCTTTTAGCATCTTCACTTGTAATATCCTTGAAATACCAATATCGGTTTGCCTCTTTTTCTATTATTTTTAAGTAAATAGTGAAAATTTAGATCAAAGTCATATTTTCTTTATCAACTAAACAATGTTTTAAGTAAGAATTTCTTTTTTATTTGGCATGATCTCTGCTAGATAGGTGTCTCCTGTCATATATTTCAGGAAACATGCAGCTAATTCTTTTTAAAATTCCTCACAGATTTTATTGTCTCCATTCTGTTTTTGACAGTTTTCTCTCCAGGCAAGAGTACCTTGGTGTTTTTTTTTAAATTTAAAAGCAGCTATCATAGTTAAGGTCAAGGCATTTTGGAAGGAAAGTGGGAACATAAAAGAGAAGCATCAGATTTCATAGCTCTCAAAATCTTCAGAGTGGGGCTGTTACAACTGTCCTTGTTGTCTGTTAGCAATTTCTATATTCGGACAATGAGTACTTTGCCCTCACTTCCCAGATAATATCAAGGGGAGTCCCTTTTTCTTTGTGGCAATTATCCAACTTGTCACTGTGAGATTATTTCATTACAGATTGCTAACTGCATTTTCTGTTGGATTTAAAATGGTGTAAACTGTTGTTTGAGATGGGCAGTCTGTGCATCCCCCTTCATTTCTTTCTATAACAATTGTAAATAACTTGGTGCTACTCACACATAGCATCTGGCTGCTTTCACAATTTCCTCCTGTTTTCCACTAAAATTTGGTGGAGTTGTTAAAATTTGGCAGCTATTGTTTACCATGAAAAACAGGTGGTTTACAGCTATTTTAAAAGCAGCAGTGTTTTTGAGTTTATTTCAAGCTCTAACATCTTGAATTTTTTGAATATATTGAACTTACAAATCTCTTACAGACAAAAAAGAAAACTGAACATAAATCCTTACTCTCAATAATACAATACAATTTCTGGTTATATAAAAGGGATTTCTTTTAGGAAATAAATTTTATTAGTATACAATTCATTAGAAACTTTAAAAAGTAACAAAATATTATTCAATTTTATTAATCTAAGGCACGATTAGAAATAATTAAGTCTCCATGTTTCATGACTATACAGTACATTTTTCATTTGAATAAAGTTAGATTTTATTATATGTTTTGTTGTCTGATATTATGTTCACAATTTTGGTCTGAGTTTAAATAAAATTTGAAAAAGCTGAAGGTTCCCTTATTTTAAATTTCTATCTGAAAACTAGAAGACCTTTCAAAAATGATGTAGGTTCATCACAGTGTCTTTCTAAAATGATATCACCTAGAAATTCATGTTGCTCTCTTAATGATTTTTATTCCTCTGGAATAGAAGTGAACATGACCCCATAGGCAATCAGTTTCTAGTGAAATGCTTTGTCCCAGAGAGGTGCTAAATACCCTTCTTATTAGCCTTCCCTAAGCTACAAATGTACTGTTGGATATTGAAGAGTCATTGCATAGGCATAGGTTCTGACCCCCTCTTCCGTCCAGGAAAGAATGCCGAGACAAGCTTAGCTGGAATGCCACAGCACTTTATTAGCAGGAAACATAAATCTTGGTGGCTGAAAGCCGAAGCATGACGAACAGATAAAGAACCTTGGCAGCAACCCAGACTCCGACAGATACAGATAACAGCTCCTCCAGCGTTGAAAATTTAATTGAATCCTGCAACCAGACTCCTCCCAGAGTCTCTCCTTAAATACTATCTTGAGAGGAACCTAATTACAACCACCTGGGTCCACTTATCTTTTGTATCTGCGTAGCTATTCTCTACGTCGATCTGCCCATCATTGCCGGGCATCCAGAACCAACTCCCCACTGTTCCAAGGCCTGTCGTCAGGAGCACACTCACATTGGCTTTCACTGCTGCTCCATGCCTCAGGCGCCTCCTGGTAGCCAACTAGCCTCTCTGATCCCTGTTCGGAGTTGGAACCCTGTCCAGGGTCCTTCACATCTTCCAGAGCCGACTCATAGGGCCCTTCGCTGTCGGAGTCTGTTTGCAGCTCCAATGGCTCCTGCTGGGCCACAACAGGCACCTATCTACTTTATTGAGCTGTGGTGGCGCAGTGGTTAGAATGCAGTACTGCAGGCTACTTTAGCTGACTACCAGATGTCAGCAGTTGAGTCTCACCAACTCATCCTTCCGAGGTCAGTAAAATGAGGAACCAGATTGCTGGGGGGATTGCTGACTTTGTAAACTGCTTCGCAAGGGCTGTAAAGTACTGTGAAATGGTATATAAGTCTAGGTGCGATTGCTATTGCTTCTCTGATATATAGATATGTGTAATGCTAATTTTTCTGCCCCTGTTTTTTTGATTTTATATTTGTACTACACTTTATGTTCAATCATATAGTCTATTTGTAACCAACCAAATGAAAATAAATAAATGCAGTAATCTATCTTAAATATTTCTATCACAAGGTGTATTTTATTTTTTGTAGGTTACATTTTTTTTACTTCAATTAGAAAATTAATTCTGTTTAAAAAACTTGTTCAATATTGATAAGAATAATAGTGCTCTGTGGCACTTGCTAAGGAAATAAAAGTGATAATAATACTGAGATTCACAGTAAACCTTTCCTTCGTGGGATGATCATAAATAATCTAATAGCTATAGGAAGAGCTTACAAAAAATAAAATAAGAAAATTCCTATTTTAGTTTCAGAGATAGCTAAAACTTTAATTCAGCAATATTTTCTTACTTTTAAAAAAATGAATACTAGATGGTTTAAAGCACCATCTAGTGCTCGTTTCAGAAAACACTACTTTCAATTTTAAAACAGTAGAGTCTATTCTGTAAACAAGGTGCAAATATATGAGATATAATAACAGTCTGACACTTTTTTGGAATAGTAATTCTTTGGAAAGGCATCTCTTAAATATTTACTCATTTCTAAACATACTCAGTTTGACACTTGCCTGATGGGAAAATCGATAGACAGATAAAGTTCTGCACCTGATCAATGTAGTACCTTGAGTCATTTTTGATGAATCACCCTTCTTCACCAAGTTTATTTCAATAGGAAAAAGCAAAGCTTGTAGAAATTTTAAGTTCAGCTTCCTTTTTGAATTCTTCAAGGTGAGATCAGTGTGGACAAGAAAGTTTTTGAGATCTTCTACTTCAAGGAACTTGGAGAATCATTAGGGTAGAGAACTGGGTGTTAATTTATTTGAATCCCACCACTGGCTGAGAATCCTTTGCTGAAAGAGAAGTTGATCTGCTGATTTGTTCTATTTTTAAACACAGAACTAATTGGAAGAATTTAGTTGAGAAAAAGGAAGCAGCAGGAAATTGAATGATAGCAACTTTAATACTTGATTTTATCAGAAATAAAAAAGAGTGCAGGGAAAACTGCTTCAGGAAAGAATGGATTATAATGAACTCAAAATAAGTGATATTCTTTCATGGGAATAAAGAGCTGATAAAGATAGATTAGGGTTCCTAAAGAAACATGTAAATAGTGCATTGAAGAAAAGAAAGGACAGCAGAAAAAGCCAATGGGATGCCCAAAAGCTTAATAAACATTAAGCATTTTTAGTGTTCATTCAATCTTCTACAGTATTATCAAGTATGTTTTGGAGGGTCTTAGTTGGTTTGTGTGCTACACTGATTCCAAGTAGTTGTATTAGTGCGTTGGTGATTTCTAAGATGTTCTTGATGTATGACAGTGTTATTCTTTTGGGGAGTTGTGTTGGTTGTACTATATTGGATTGGGTGGTGAGGCACTCCTTGATAAAGTTGCATGGATATCCATCTATGTTTAATAGATGCTCAGTTTTCTTTGTGTGTGTATGTGTGTTCAGGGAAAGGACACCCCCAAGGCAAAGCTCTTAGAATATAAACTGAGCTTAAACCCTATTCCTTACTAGCATTGATGACGTTAACTAGTTCGAATAACAAAATGTTTGCAAGAAAACAAACAAGCTCAGAGAGAGCCAAGGGCCCCTCATTTTAACCCTGAGTTATAAATATTCTCCTTTATGATAGTAATTAGTTCCAATATTTGAGAAACTGTCACAGGGAAGAGTGGTCAACCTATTCTTTAAAGCATATGAGGACAGTATAAAAAGAAACAGAATAAAAGTTATCAACGAGAGATCCAACATAAAATAAGGAGAAATTTCCTGATAGTGAAAACAATTAACCAGTGAAATGGTTTGCCTCCAGAAGTTGTGGGTGCTTCATCTCTGGAGGTTTTTAAATGGCTTGTTCTCCAGCCACTTGTTTGGAATGATGTAGCAGGTGGTTGGACTAGAAGACCTATAGGGTTCCTACCAAGTTTGTTATTCTGTATTCTTATTTTTCCCACTGCATTTAAATTATAATTTTCAACTGCACCAGCTTGCTTTGCAAGATTTGCTCACCAGATGGCAATGCAAGTCCGACAGATGCTATTCCTCTCATATACCGCCTGCTTGTTACAAAAACAAATAATATAAAACATAAGGGAAGCAGGCTTGACCTTTTCTTGCCATTTTAACATATTGCCAAGCAGGAATAGATTTTTCTACCAAATGAAGCATGCAGCTGCATTGATGAGGAACTGTGGCTTCATTTTCAGCTGAGATTCAACAGTTAGGATATGAATCAGAATCATTTTCATTTATATCTGTTTTAATCTGCAAAATGGCTAAATTAAATGTTAACCATCTATTACCATCACTTTCCTTCTACGTGTCAAAGGTCAGTTAATCCATCATTTGTTCTATAGATTCATATTCACTTTGCTCATTCTAGCCTAGTTACATTTCAATTACAGAATTTTCTAGAAGAAAACTGGCTGAGAATTATCATTGTTGTTATGATAGTTCCTGTTCTTATTGCTATTACTTTAGTAGGCTGAATCCTATGATCCCACATTTGAGTTACCCACAAGAGGCCCAATTAACATAGCCAAATATAATGAATTATTAAATAGCAGCATGATGAGATGGAAAATGAAGAATTAGTAAAAGTAGTAAAAAAGTAACTTTTAAAGAAAACTTGCCTACATAATCCTTGAAAAAGTTCTGAACTATAATACAGCTTGCAAACCACCCCCACCATATGAAGGTATAAATAATTAGAAAATGTGACATGTCACAAGAAGTACTAATCTATATAGGGAAAAACATAGATAATATACAATTATACTTGCTTTAAATTTTATTTCTATATTCCAGTAAGTATCCAATTCAGCATTTCATCTGTAACTTTGATAAACATTCTCTACTTTTCTTCCAAGTGATTTTGCTATTTTTTTCATCCCCAAGAATAGCAGATCAAAGCAGAATCTTATAAAACTACCTCAATTTCTTGATGTAATTTGATGAGAACCCATTAATGAGCAATTTATGAGTACAATTTTAAGCCAACCATATAGCTTCTTGCAGTGGTGGGCTTCAACTAGGGACGTGCAGTCACTAGAGGCAAGGGAGGCGGGGCCTCACCAGTCTCCTCAGGGAAAGGAAAGGATTTAAAATAATTTTCTTAAAATAATTAAAGCCAGGGTAGTTGCTACCAGATTTCAAGTCACAGTGGCTTGGTGTCTGCTCTCAGTATTAACTAGGAGGAGGCCAGAGAACTAGTGGCCTCTTTTGCATAAGGATTTTTTCGCCTTTTAAGAGTTAAGCAAGGGTTAACAAGGGAAGAATTTCTTATTCAAATGAGGCACGTATTCTCTCGCCTCCTGTGGAGAGCATTTTTAGAGGCTTTTTAGAGTTCTCTGGGAGCGACTAGCTCAGTCTGACTTCAGCTCTGGCTTTTCAAGAGGGGAGGGGAGGGCAGGGAGAAGCAGAGTTGAAATCGTCTCTGAAACAGCTGGAAAAGGTCCGTGTGTGGGGAGGGGGGAGGAATTCAAAAAGTTTGATTGGAAGGCAGCAGGGGAAGGGGGGGTATGGCAGAGGAGCTGCTTTCAAGTCTTTGGAAAATATATCCAATCCAACTTCTGTGTTTGTGTTTGAGAGTGAGTGAATGAGAGAAGGATCGAAGTTCTCTCTGTGTGTGTGTCTGTTTGAGAGAGGGGGAGGGAAGGAGAGAGGGAGGAAGGAGGGGGAGGGAGAAGAAAAAGAAAACTTATTTTGCAAGGGGGAAAAATGCTTTGCTTTAAATCGGAACTGAGCATGCCTGGCTGTGGAATTCTGGGAGTTGAAGTCCACAAGTCTAAAAACAGCCTCACCGGGGCTAAAGCTGACTGCACGTCACTGGCTTCAACTAATTTAAAAAACAGTTCGCCCTAAAGACCAGGTGGGCACAGCTTGGGGGAAATCATGTGACTGAGTGGGGATGGCAACTTGATGTCGGTCACAGAAACATGGGGCGGTGCAGTTGTGCCAAAGCGGCAGAGCCTTAGACTTACCTTTGTGCATCAACAGCAGCAGTGATTCTTTGACGCCTCATCTCTTGCTGGTCTCTCTGCCCGACAGTCAAGGTTTTTAAAAACGTTTTTGGAGCAGGAAATGGCAGGTGGCTACTTCCAGCCTTTTTTGGTGCAGCTGGGCCACAATCCCTCCCCAAGACACTGGCCTGCAGCCACCGCTGGTCTTTTACAGCGCAAGAAGCCTGCAACTGCCGGTCTTTTTCAGCATGAAAGCATATAGCTGCTTCTCTTTTTCAATGCAATAAGCCTGCAGCTGCTGGTTTTTTTTCAGCATGAGAAGCCACCACTTTTTGCGGGTGCAAAGGGCTGCGTCTCTTTGCCATCTGGAACTGAGCCACGAGCAGCGGCTGCAGACTTCTCGCACCAGAAAAGACCAGCAGCTGCAGGTTTCTTGTGCTGGCAAAGACCATTGGCTTCAGGATTCTCTCTCTGACAGAGGTGGCTGCTACAGGATTCTCGATGGGTGGGAAAATGGCGAGGTGAGGCTGCCTTTTAGGCCCTGCTCTGGGCTGCTGCCTGCTCTACGTCCACTTTGCTTCAGGTCCTACATCCAGCCCATGACAAGGGGACATGCCACTTCCAGGCCAGACTGGCCCGTGGATGGGCAAGTGGGTGGCCTTTGGGGAAAGCATTTTCTCTCAGGCCTCACACCTGGAAGACCCCACAGAAGCCAAAGCTGGGCCTGAAAGGCGGATGACCCTCACCATGTCCATCCCAAGGTGACTCTTTCACCGAGCACCTTATCTTTGTGGGCAGCTGCAGTGAGCAGAGCTGGTGAGGTACAGAGATCAGCTGGGCCACATAGTCCGGGTAAGTGAGTAACGGAGCCAGACAGTTGCTAGGTGTGGATATGACTCTAGATACCGGCCAAGGCAGCCAAAGTAGGTGAGGTGAGATAGGGTAGGGCAGGTTGGGAGGTGCCAGCCAATAGTGGGATTTGTCAGTTCGCTGAACTACAGAGAATCTTAACTGGTACGCCCTAACCAGCAGCAGCCCATCTCCGGCTTCTTGTCATGGCAACCAACCATGCCATATTATGTTGCTAATCAGTCTAATTTATACCTCAATGACATATTTGCTTTCATATACTGCATGGAGGCTTATTTAATTTATTTCCCTTAATATTTAGAAAATGAAAGAAATGATGTTTCTGAGCCAGTGGTATTTTGGATTTTCCATAAAGTGGTTTAATAAGTAGTATTAGATAAATATTTGTATTCCATTTCATAATACACAGATCTTTATCTGAGGCTCTTATTTCGTTCCTATTCTTCTAGGCTTCCATTTAAACCTTCCTGATCAAGCTCCTTCTACTTTGGTTTATATATTTTTTATTTTTAAAATTCTTGTAAGGTCAAGCTATCTTGTACCAGGTTCAACAACTAAATAATGAAAACTATGAATTCAGAAATCAACACTCTTCAGTCAACAGCATTTCTGAAGCCAGTCACTTACCTCCAGCATTTTTCACTTTCTTTTCAGTCTTATGGTACAATGAATGAGACCATCTCAGTTCATAACTTCTTGAACTTTTAAGTTTCTTTATTTTTTTAACATTCATTGTGATACAGGTCATCTGATCATTAGTTGTCTCTATAGGCTTAACCAGAAGGGATTTTATAAATTTCAAATAGTTGGTATTTCAAAAATCACCATTTAGTCATTCAACTACCAAATCAGTGTTTCCAAAACTATATGGACAAAATTATGAATGCTTTATTAAATCAAAATAGAACCACAGTTATTGCAATATTATATGTATGAGGATCACCTTCACCAGTTTATATTTGCAGCATAAAAAGTTGATACCCAACTTGTAAAAAATATTTTCAGAGGGGCTGTAGTAAATATGAGGGAAAAAGCCTACCTGTCTTTCATGCATTTCCTGTAAGTTTGTGATTGAGTTACTGGGGAGTAAAATTAAAGTAAAGTTATAGGGACACGGTGGGTCAGTGGCTAAGATGCTGAGCTTGTTGATCAGAAGGGTCGGCAGTTCAGTGGTTTGTGCTCCCGTTTCTTGTCCTGGCTTCTGCCAACCTAGCAGTTCAAAAGAATGTAAAAATGCAAGTAGAAAAATCACCGTGGTGAGAAGGTAACAGCATTCTTTTTGCCTTTGGCATTTAGACATGCCAGTCACATGACCATGGAGAGGTCTTCGGACAGCACTGACTCTTTGGCTTTGAAACAGAGATGAGCACTGCCCCCTAGAGTTGGAAATGTCTAGCACGCATGTAGGAAGGGAACCTTTACCTTTGAAGTTAAAAAAAAATTCCGGACAATAAATAAGTGGCTGACTCTACATCAAGCTGTTTCTCCAGATTTAGGGCCAGGCAGTTCAGCAAGCTATGTTAGAGATGTGGTTTTGCTTCAGGGATGATAGTTTAATGAGCTAATGTTATGGCTAGAGCAGTGGTAGTCAACCTGGTCCCTACCGCCCACTAGTGGGCGTTCCAGCTTTCATGGTGGGCGGTAGGGGTTTTGTCCGATACTGAAGCACTTTCCTTTTTTTAAATTTAATTGACTTTTTTAAAAAAAATTCATAGCATTATTTAAAAATTTTCATTAGGTTTTCATAAAATCATCATTACTGTGGAACCGGTGGGCGGTTAGAAAATTTTACTACTAACAGAGATACAAAAGTGGGCAGTAGGTTTAAAGAGGTTAACTACCCTTGGGCTAAAGTCACTGCTGTGAGATGGTAAGTCCAATAAATCATATAAACTAACTAACTAAATATATTTTATCATGGAGTTCAGTTATATATAACTTTTTGTATTGCTTCAACTTAGAATAAAGAAAAATATTGCATATGTGCTTGGTGCAGACTAAAAACATATATTAGATAAAATGTATGTGGAACTATCACCAGGGGTTGTCAAATATATGACCCAGAAGTAGAGAATTACTAAGGACAAACATAAAAATGCAAGGAACGTGAACAGAAAATATTGAGAATTGAGAATGCATTCAGCTGTTTAAAGTATTGTACAGAGTGCTTTGTATTCAATATGAAGAATAAATATTTTTTAAAGAAACGTCTTGAATAGGTAACTCCTGCAGAAAAGATACATAAAACCATTGTCTTTTATCATGAACATATTTTGGAAGGCATGATAAAGGCAAATGTATTCCCAAGAAAAGATACCAAGTGTTTGGTTAAAAAAACAAATAAATTAGGACATTTGTCAATTGTCTGGCATAATTTTTTAAAATAATGTTAATTGTTGCTTGAGAATGAAATGTGTAGCAAATAAGTAAAGAGGTCAGCCTCTGCTTTGCCGCTGCTTCAGCTGCCATTGAAACAGGGAGGGGGGGCATGGTATTTGGGAAGGGAATCGTTATGTGCTGGAGGAAGATTCTAGACGCTGACCTGACTATCTCATTGCGCATGTGGAAGAAGGGAGTTTCCCGCCAAGGTTAACTGTCCAGCATTCCATCCTGGTGATGTTTTTTGAAGATATCGCCCACCTGACAGTTGGGTGAATTATAATTGGACTATGGACTGGGTGCCAAGAGGAGGGGATTGAATTATACATGATATTCTTTGCTTTCGCGCCTAATTAACCAGATTCAGCTTAGCTTCGCTACTTTTCATTTGTAATTAGTAAAAGTACACTTAATTTCAAACAAATGGTGTTGAGTGGTTTCTTTCCTGATTATTAAATGACGTCGCACCTGACAATAATTTTGTCAGCAAAATTAAATTCAAAAGCAGCAGAGAAAGATTCAGAATCTTAAAGAAAAGAATCTTAATAATAACAAGAGTTTGACAATTAAATTAATTACCTAGAGAAGTGGCAGACTCCCTTTGCTGCAGGTATTCAAGGTGGGTATAAAGCCATCTGCTACTAATGCTTTAATTTGGGTACCTGCATAGAGTTATGGATTGAGCATTTTGACTCTTTTCCCTCAAAAAAGATGCAGAAAAGTGGGTTGTCATTGTAGAAACATGATAACTTTCCTTCATTTCTGCCTAAATACTTAATCTCCTGAGAATGCTTTTTAGGTACACACTGAATATGAATGCTCTATTCTCTTCCAATTGAAAGTTGAATAGCATATTTTTACAATCAAATATTATCCTTACATAACACTCAAAAGTTGATTCAATAATAATTGTTGTATCCAAATCGGGTATAGCAAGCTCAATATAAATCTCACCAAATCAGACGTGCTATTTATCAATGGGTATATGGATAACTAAATAATATTAGCTCAGTAGTTATTCTTGATGAAGGCATGCTCTACCCAAAGGAAGCTCATTCATAATCTGTGTTTTGTTTTTCTGGACTCTTAGCTTACATAAGCTTACTGTAGCTAAGAGAGCCTTTGCCCAGCTCTGTACTGCTCCCGGTCTGAGCCTACTTGGATAAAGCTGCCCTGCCAATAATAACCTGTTCCCTTATTACCACTACTAGAGTTGAACAACCCTAACATAGTCTACATGAGGCTGCCTTTGAAGTTGATTCAAGAGCTACAGCTAGTATAAAATGTAGCAAGTAAACTCTTACTACCATAGTCCCATCTGGCTAGAACAGTTCTTATTTTGAAATCACTGAATTGATGGATAGTCAACATCTAAGCACAGTTCAAAGTGCAAGTCATTACTTTTAATGGCCTTTATGATACCGTGATAGTTGTCTTTTCTTCATCATCAGGTTCATAAGCAAATCAAACCAAATTTTATTCCTGTATCATTCATCCCTTCATTTTAGTGCATCTAATTTTATTGGCACCCATGAGTCTTACCATTGACCATTCCTCTTCCTGTTCTTATAATATTATTTAATTTTAACTTAAAAAAACAATTTGATCTTGTTGTACTCTAGTTCTTCTAAAACTAGGATGAGTTATAAATATTGTTAAATAAATAAAGAATAAGTAACACACATTTTACTTTGTGCACACAGAAAATATCCCATAGAAAATGGGATCAAATATTTATTTTAATTGTTACATTCAAAGTAGGACTTGAGTCTTACACTACTATAATCCTCCTTTCATGTATACATACATACATACATACATACATTTCTGTCTTTGCTCTTTTCTTTTATCTGTTTCTTCTCAGGATCTCTGGTTCTAGTTCTGTAAAATATCTGAACTACTGAGTTCAAAGCATTAACAAATTGAGATATGAGACTTTTTAGTTGAAAGTAACGAAGATGTAGAGTAACTCATTATAAAAGTATGAATGAAAAACTTTAAAAATGAATTAATGTAAACTATTTAAAAGATATGATGACGCAAACTGTGCTTAATGAATTTACAGTTGCCAGTGAAGAAATTAAGGCAATTTTTTTTGGTGAGAGGTGGATTTTAGGAAAGAACAAGAATAATAAGATGTATGTCAGAGTTACACTGTAGATATGTAACCTGTTATTTCTCTCATTTCTCAATATTTTGTTAGGTACTGTATTTTTTGGAGTATAAGACACACTGGGGTATAAGACGCACCAAGGTTTTGAA
This sequence comes from Thamnophis sirtalis, assembly GCF_051295495.1. Lineage (NCBI taxonomy): Eukaryota > Metazoa > Chordata > Lepidosauria > Squamata > Natricidae > Thamnophis > Thamnophis sirtalis. The sequence continues at coordinate 34,653,873 of NW_028261391.1, forward strand.
GAGGCAAATTTTTTAAAAAGTAGGTAGGTAGATAGAGGGAGAGAGACAAAGAGAAAGAGAGAGAAATACAGTAGTTGGTAGGGAGAGAGAGAGTAGTTAGGTAGGTAGGTAGTTAAATAAAGTGATAGAGAAAGAGACAAATAGAGCGAGATAGTGAAATACAGTAGGTAGGTAAGGGGAGAGAGAGTGTGTGTAGATAGGTAGGTAAGTAAGTAGAGGGATATAGAGACAGAAATAGAAAGAGATAGAGATAGAGAGAAATATAGTAGATAGGTAGGGAAAGAGAGACAGAAAGAGTAGGTAGGTTGGTATGTAGAGGGATAGAGAGAGAGAAATGGAGAGAGAAAAATACAGTAGATAGGTGGGGGAGAGAGAGAGAGAAATGGAGAGAGATAGAGAGAGAAATACAGTAGGTAGGTTAGTAGGTAGGTTGGTAAGTAGAGAGATAGAGAGAGAGAAAGAGAGAGAAAGAGAAATACAGTAGATAGGTAGGGAGAGAGAGATAGAAATAGAGAGATAGCGAGAGAAATACAGTAGGTAGAAAGAGAGAGAATACATAAGTTGGTAGGTAGAGGGATGGAGAGAGAGAAAGAGAGACAGAAATACAGTAGATAGGTAGGGAAAGAGAGAGTAGGTAGGTAGGGGGAGAGAGAGAGAGTAGGTAGGTAGGCAGATGTTTCTAGGTGTATTTATCCATGTGCTGGAGAAGGAAATCACTGACAATCTGCAGCACCTAAGACTTTGTTTCTGCTGGCACAGTACTTGATCAATGTAATTCTCATCAATAAGTTAAAGAGCTTTCCCAAAGAAAAAAATTTTTTTTGCACTCTGCAAACCTCCTAAAACTGGCCTGTTTTTTGCGAAAATGGGCCCGTTTCCCCCCCCAAAAAAGGCATGAATAGCCTTGGGGGGGGGTGGGGGCTTGCAGACTGCTCCTGGGGGGGGGGAATGAGCAAAAAAATGGCCATTTTTTTTCACAAAAATGGGCCCTTTTATGTAAAAAAAAATTGCATGCATAGTCTTATGGAGGCTTATAGAGTGCTGCTGAGAGTTAAGGGAGCAAAAAACAGGCCGTTTTTCACTCATTTCTGCTCTCCCCAGCCCCCAGTAGCTCTCTGAAAGCCTCCATAAAGCGCTGAATGGCCATTTTGGTGAAGGGGTGGGGTTTGGGGAGGAAAGAATGCTGTATTTAATGTATAAGACACACCCAGATTTTCAGCCTCTTTTTAGAAGAAAAAAGGTGCATCTCATACTCCAAAAATACGGCACTTTCCTCCCAAGTGTTTGTTTATCATTATTACAATATCTTTCCACAGTTGATCAAGCACTTTATAAAATTGCTCCGTATCTGTTCTGGTTTTATAAATGTCTAAGGTATTTTGAGTTTGCATTTTCTTTTGGATGAATGCAATAATTGAAATAAATTGCTAACCTATTTTTAATAGTTGGCATATTATGTTAACATTTCTCTTGTAATTTATCTGATAAGTGTTTTAAAAGTACATATTCATGGACATGCATGCTATTTGAGTATATGTGCATGTAATAGGCATTGTGCTATGAGATATTTCTATTCTTTAGTGATTTTATTGCCATCTTCACAGTGTGATCCCAGAACTTTGGAATACACCTTGAACTGTATGTGAAAATAGGTAACATTCTGTACTGTATACATACCATTATGTTGCCATGTGATATGACTCTGCAAGAAAGAGAGGGGAGATATTTGTTAACATCAGTTGAAAGGTTTCCCTTTTATTTTGCTAGCCTATATTGAACACACTAGTTTTACATTTCTATTTTATTAACCTCATGGGATATGTGAATATTTGAAAAATGTAACATAGGTATTGAAAGATACTCATACATTTTCTGTTCTTTTATAATTCAGCAGGGACCTAGAAACTGACCTACTTTTCTGGGGTCTTGAACTAAAGCATAGAAAATCTTTAATGATTTATGGATTGAAGCTGGTGAACTTGTTTTCTGGATGCATCAGCAACTGAACAAAATTAAGTTACCTTCCAGACAGTAAAACTATAAGCTGTACATTTTACATGGACATCTTTTAGCATTAATGATGCATCAAGGACAGGCAGCATGCAGACAGGTTCATAATAGAATAGCTCCCTGTAGACTAGCCCTTTAGAGTATTGTTTTGGAATTGTTCTGTTTCTAAGAGAGTATTTTAAAATGTTTTTATTAAAGCAGAGAATTCTCCTTCTTATTTAAGCCACAGTGCTTCTACACTCTTATTCTAATGGTGCTTATATCTATTACTCAGCAGACTACTTGAAATACAACATGTAAAGATGGATTCAATGTAGGTCAGTAAAAACAATGATAATAATTCTTGAAATGCTATATAGAAGATTAATAAACTCTTTTTCAATTTCATTCATTCAACCATCTGTAGCTTGATGAAGAGTTCCATAAGCAAATCTTCTTTTAAAAAGTGTTCAGTGAAAAATTGCTGAAAAGAAAATCCTTTGTTAAAGATTGCAATAAAGCTGTGCATGTCATATTCTTTATCCTCTCTCCTTTATACCAGATAATCTTATTAATTTTAGCTTTTGGGGGTTAGGTCTTGAATATATTTCCATGTATCTAAAGTAATATTATTTAAAATAGTATTATTTTAAAATAATAAATTTAAAATAATATTTCTCTTCTGACATATTTTTATGTTTGGAGGATAAAATGGGATGATGGATAAAAATGTGTTTCTTTCTTTCCCAGTGAACCTGCAAATAGTTTGTTAAATTAATCCCAGATCACCACATCACTGATATAAGAACTCCAAACTCATGTCTTTTATTTCTCTTATGATATGACATTTCATTTGGGGCAGTAAACTTGAATGTCCTTACTTTCTCAGGATTTACTAGCCGTTTGTTGGCTAACATTGGAATTTCTCCATCTTTAAAAGGATTTTGAAACATTGCTGTAAACTTTGTCACCTAGAGAGCCGAGGTGGCGCAGTGGTTAAATGCAACACTGTAAGCTACTTCAGCTGATTGCAGTTCTGCAGTTCGGCGGTTCAAATCTCACCGGCTCAAGGTTGACTCAGCCTTCCATCCTTTTGAGGTGGGTAAAATGAGGACCTGGATTGTTGTTGGGGGCAATATGCTGACTCTGTAAACCGCTTAGAGAGGGCTGAAAGCCCTATGAAGCGGTATATAAGTCTAACTGCTATTGCTATTGCTATTCTTGATCCATATAGTGCAGGACTCTCAAACATGGGCCAGATGTGCAGGCCACTCCCACCCTAGCTCTGCAAAGGGGAGAAATGTCACAATGCATCACATGACGGCAACGTGATGCCATGAGTTTGACACCTGTGATATGTGAAAATAAGTTGACTCGGAGGATTATCCTTGAAGGGTGCCCAGCTGCTCTGAGTTTGTAGAAAGTAGCTGCTTTGAAGGCTTCTCCCATTTTGCTGATTGAAACACGAAAGTATTCAAAATTATGTTTTGAACGAGAATGTTACTTCTGTTCGGTGCCTTAATTCGAAAAGGGGCTTTAATCAATGTTTCATCAAATCAAACAGTATTTCAATGGCTTCTGCATTTCCTGCCCAAAATTTTATATAGACTTGCAGTCATTTAGAAAAATTGCAAAATCTTGGCTTTTCTTGGGGCAGGGTGATTCACGAACCTGCATTACAGACATACTATTTTAATTTATTTTGTATTTCCCTGGTAAAATGTCTTATTTAGTTTTTGTCATTGGCTTTTCCCCCCCTGCTGTTCAGTTCCATTGTTTTATATTTTTGTATGTTGCCTTGAGGCTTTTTGTTATTGCGTGGCTTGTAAATCAAATGAATATATAGCTCAAATAAATACATTAATGGTGGCGGTGTTCTGCTGAAAAGAATACATAGAAAGGAGGCAAGTAAGTCTGTTAATTATATTACATGAAAGCTGCTATTGTGTTCTGCCTTACTTGGGAGTCTGTCTTACTAACTCAGTGAAATACACTTCTAAATAGCCATACAGAGTAGCTCTAATGTTTTCTGAAATAAAGATGGATATTTTCCTTTTATGCACAATAGGTGGCAGTGTTAGCCAAGATGATGCATAAAGTACTAAAATCTCAAAAATAAGCTGTCTCTCTTAGTGTTGCTAATCAATAGGAAAAGAATTCTGGTTCTGCTGTTTTTTGAAGCTAAAATGGTAGTCCTACACCACTGGGAGTCATTCGTGACATGTTATAAGAATCAGAACGAAATAATTGTAGAAAATAATCTCTATAGTGAAGAAAAAATGAAGTAGCTGAACAGCATCATTGTGGATTCTAAATATGATGTAGTGATATGAAATATTCACATGCAAATGAAAGCAGACAGTTCCTGCAGCTCATTGTGTAAAAAGATAAACTGTGTTATAAACTTAGGGGAAGCACTTGGTATGTTGTGTCTGCAGGGAATACTTTTGTGTTTTAAATAATAAAGTATAATAATGCTAATTCTTCCAGATCTAAACCCAATTTTGGTCCCTGAAAGCCTGGGAGAAATTAATAGCTTGCTCAGATGCAGGAAGTATTCCTGGTAGGATATGTGATTACATCTGTTTGAAAATCACTCAATTACTTAACTTTCTCTCAGATCAGAGTTTTAAATTTCTTAATTATCCCTAATTCCTAATAATATGAAAAATATATGTATATATAAAATTCGTGGAATGACTTACCTCCAGAAGCTTCAACACTGGGTTTCTAAAAAAGAGATTGGACACCATTTGTTTCAAATGTTTCCTGCTTGAACAGGTACTTGGACTAGAAAACTTCCAAGGTTCCTTTTAATTCTGTTAGCCTGTTATTCATTGCTCTTTAATAATTAATATCCTGTTTATCTCAAATAGCTAAGTAGTATGAAACCTACTGGATGGAAACTCTTCGATAACCCCAGGACTCTAGGCCAGTGGTTCCCAAACGTGGCAACTTTAAGACTTGTGGACTTCAACTCCCAGAATTCTCCAGCCAGCAGAGCTCTAGGCTGTGCTAGGAAGCAAAATTAAACATGCATTTGAGAAGAAGATAATAAAAAGATATTTTTGTGGTATTCCTAAACAATCCTAATGGATGAATCCAGGAAGTACTCATCAGACTAAGAAATGTATGTTTAAATGTTATAAATTATTTTCTTCCCAAGTCTCCACATTATTATTAAAGTGGAATAAGAAGACTACAAAAACAGCACTATACTGGAACAAATTAACATACTTCAAGGGGTGGCTCAAATAGTGCAAAATGTGTGCAAGCTAGCTTGACTAGCGGGAGATTAACACTAATATGTTCCAAATCAAAGATGTTATGTTCCTGCTTCCTGAGCACCAACTGTGAGCTATCAAATATTGCCAGATAAAACTAGTTATTTTCTAGCAAGGACTTTCTCCTAGGTTTTATGCCTATTAGCTATCTTGCTTTGAACTGTCACCCTTACACAGGTGGTCAGTGATGCTGTGATCTCAGTCTCTGCAGGTCCTAGACACTTTGACTCCAGTTATGGATTCCTTGAAGCCAGCTACTTTTTCAGGATGTATCAGAGTCAAGGGTCAGGGAGTATGATGATTTGTTTCTGCCAAAAGCTCTTTTAGCAAAGAGATAACAGAAATGTTAGTCGCATGCATGATTTCATATTAGAATGAATGACAAATTAAACTTACAGTGGCCCATTTAGATTAGATGTTATTTCTAGGAAATCATACATATAGAAGAATACATATGTACAAATGCATGCTCTATTTGGAATGCCAATTCATGTCAATTTATTCCTTTCAGTAATTGTTCTTTAATACTGTATTATTTTGAGTCCACCACTAGCATAATTACAAAATAATAATCTGCTTCAGAATTCTGGGGGACGATGACTATGAAATGACTAGTTCAAGTGAGATTATTTTTTTTAAAGGCACAGAGGCAGGAAAAAGACAGAAAAATGTGTGAAAGAATTCTGAAATTGCATGTGAAACTCACAAAAAAATGAACTAATGAAAGAAAAATGAAAAGGGAATTGACTTAGTTAAATATCCTATTCAAAGAACTACCAAAGAGGAAACTACATCCTTATCAAAACTGGATGGACAAGCTACTGTATATAGATAGTAAAGCCTACGTTCACCACTACTGTTGTTATCTAGTTGGGTAATGAAATATCTCTGTGACTGGAGGTTTTAGTGGCCTAGCATGGGCTGCTCTTTTGCTAGTGTGAGTAATGCAGGAAAATCCCTAAATTCTGGCCTTGGAAGATAACTGCACTGACCTGAAGACTAATGAGGTGACCTAGCTGTTAGCCAGGTAAGTGAGATGTCAAGACAGCAATCCCATTGTTTCTGCCTAGTATACAGTAAGTGTTGGGTAACTAGAATCTTGAAGGAGGATACATCCTTCTTCAACTGTTGCGGGCTCACAGACCTATGATATGATTAAAAATTGGCCAGAGAGGTGAGAGGTGAGAGGAGAGGAGAGGATAGGAGAAGTGCATGGAGTGATTGGAGGGAAAAATTGTAGAGAGAAGTTAAATTTGCAGAGTAGCTGTTGGTTGTCAGTTGGGAAATAAGAAGAAAAGTTCAGGGGTAGCTTCCTTGGGAAAGAGAAGACACAGAGAGACAAGAGCTCATTCAAAAAGATAAATAAGTGATCAGCTGTTTGTAGTGAAATGCAAGTCTCTGGGGAAGGATTGAACAGAAAACGCTGATAGGTTCTTTCCCCAGCAGAGAAGCAACAGTGTTTGAACAGGAGAAAGTCAAGCTTGTAATGTTATAGTAAATTCCAGGCCATTTCATTCACTTGTCAAGCTTAGCAATGGAGGAGAATGCAGAAGAGATACAGAAGAAGAAATTTTGGGAAGGAGAGTTAGAAGGAATCCTGGCACCTGATAAATACTAATATTGTGTATAATTTTTGTAAATGTCTACTATAAATAATATCACTATATTATAGTTGCATTTATCAATCTTAGCAACTTTCCCAGCATGCTGACTGGGAATTATGAGAGTTGAAGTCCACATATATTACAATTGCCAAGATTGACTAAATATACTAAAAAGCATAAAGATCTCCACTATTTTGTTGTGTGTCAGTTGCCACCATATATCTCCAGTTGAAAAAAAAATCACACTATGGCAGTCTGCAAGCAAACAGTCTGCTTTGCATAGTATAGTAACCAGCTGATTTTTGTTTATTTAACAAAATATGTTAAATTGATTATGGCACAGCAAGCAGTGTAAATCTATAAATATATTTCTTGCATACAAATGTATATGAACCTCAACACATTGTTTATCTCCATTGCTTTAATTTACCATGCAGAACTGTTTGAAAGCAATGTGAAAACAATTAATATAATGGTTAGTGAATAATATCTGTGATAAGCAAAACTCATGCTAGATAAACAGCTACAACACACTGGCAACATATAAAGTAGCTACATGGAATTGCATCAAGCAACATAGATTTTTATTCCGGAATTTAAAACTGCATTTCTCTGTATATAAAATATTATCACTGAAATATTCAAGGCAGTTCAATTGAACCAAACCAAACCGATCCAAACAAAACATCAGAATTCAGTTTTGAGACAGGAAAGCAAAATAGAGAACTTGATTGAAATGCCTCCCAAAATTTCATGTCTTTGTCTTCTTTCAAGGAGATGCTGTAACTGTATGACTTACTACTATCACAATATTGTGCTTCGGTGTTTCCTTTGTATTAGATTGATCTTTATATGACCTAAGTACTGATTTAATGCTGAAATTTAGTTGCTTATGATAGGCAGGCAATTGAAGAGTCTCTCATGTAAAAAGGATACCACATTTATTTTCACAACACTAAATCTTATTTTCTTTCCTTTTCTGGCCCTAAAGGACAGTAAAAAAAAAACAAGCACAAAACCTGGCTCAATACATTTTATAGTGTAGCAGATAATTAAATTGTGCCTCCTGCTGTAGTATGTGGCAAATGTTTGTGTTCCTTCAAAGAGCAAGAAGGCTTTCCTGGAAAACCCTCTATCCTTTGTTATTAATTTTCTGTTATCAATTTCAGTTTTATAAATATGAGACAAGCTTACAGAAGGACAACCTTTAGGGTATATGGAATATAAAGTATTACAAAGCAGTAAAAATCTAGATTGTTCATGTTCATTCAAATGCTAACCATTCTCTTTATGGTGAAGATAGAAAATTTCCAATTTCTAACCTGTGCAGAGTTAATCCATGAACCCATCTGATTTATGATTTTCGTGACATATCCTTCTCATTTCTATTTTTTTAAATCATAGTGTTTTCATGGGTTTCTTCAAGGGTTTACCTGGTTGATTGTAACGTTGAAACTACATCACATCATTTACACTTTCTGTACCTCTGCAATGTTATGTCTATTTGTCATGAATTATTTCTGATTGTGATGAATCAATTCCATGCTTACCAATGCAACACACAGTTGAAATTATTGGCAAGTAAACCAGTGTGATTTAAAAATAACAATGTGTATTCAGATTTGCTACTGATAGAAAATTGTTTCAAAATGTGGAACTTGGAACAACAAACATACTGTACATATATTAAACTTACTCAATATTCCAGTGAAAATGAATTATTTGATAGATTTCCAACAGACAATTACGAACAATGAATAAAGCACATTACTAATGCAATAACTATAATTTGTTAAGATGCTTAAGATGAGTTGCATTCAAGAAACTCATTCTTACTATCAAGTTCAGAAAATGATTTCACTTATTTAGATCTAATTGATTAATTTACAATAATATGTCTGCACCTGGAGCACTGTGTCCCATGTTCTTGTTTAATTTGCAAACAAGAACAACGTTGAGAAACTGGAAAGAGTGAACTTGAAAGAACAACAAAAATATGAGGACCATGAAGATAACTGTCAGCCTCTGCTTTGCTGCTGCTTCAGCTGCCATTGAAACGGGGAGGGGGGCATGGTATTTGGGAGGGGACTAACTGTTGTGCTGGAGGAAGATTCTGGAGTTTGAACTGTCCACCTTACTGCGCATGCGGAAGGAGGGTTCCCGCCAAGGCCAACAGCACCGGCATTCCATCCTGGTGATGCCTTTCGAAGTTATCTCACACCTGACACTTGGGATAATTATGATTGGACTGTACATGGGATGCCAAGGGGAGGGGAATGAATTATACAATATATTATTCGCTTTCGCGCCTAAATAATCAGACTTCGCTTTGCTTCGCTTCTGTTCATTTATAATTAGTAAAAGTACACTTGATTTCTATCAATGGAGTCTCATGGTCTTCTTTTCTGATTATCCAATAAAGAAGTGCTGACAATAACCATAAATGTTATGAAGCTTAGGTAAAAGAAATGGGTATGTAAAGAAGAGGAGCCAAGGGGAGACACTAACAATTATCTAATACTTGAAGGGCTGTCATGAGGAAGAATGTGTGGATTCATTCTCTATAATGCCAAAGGATAGGACAAGGACCAAATGGGTGGAATTGTATGCAAAGAAAGCCAACTTGAGGTAAAAAAAAAAGAATTTGCTAGCCATAACAGCTATTCAGCAGTGGAGCAACTTGGCTCAAAAACCAATGGGTGTAATACTACTAGAAGTTTTCAAAGAAAGGTTGGACATCAATATATCATGATGATCTGAGGATGATTGTCCTGGGCAAGGGATTGAATTGTGACACATTAAAGCTATGGAAGACAGGCAATGGCAGCTGTTACCTCAAAGAAAGAAGTGTGGCCAGTGTACAAAGATCCAGAGTTTAAGTTCTGCATCTGATTTATCCTACCTACGTGCAGAAACTTACATTTCTCAGCATCAAATAACATTTATTTAGATAGAGGGATTTATTTAAGTTTAACAATGTTTCTTTTTACTTAGAGGGCCTCCTCTCTTTTATTTTTATTGAAAATGTTTTACTTGCATAAAAGCAACATGAACAAAATATAAAATCAAGCATTAAGAAAAAAGATGAAATAAAAAGTGCAAGAAAGAAAGAAAAACATAAAAGATATTAGAAAAAAATAGCTGCTTCTGAACTTTACATACTGGTTACAAAGAAGTTTATTTTCCCCCTTTCATACATATTTCCTCTCTTCTCATATTCAACCATTTTAATTAACAAAAACAAAAACCCACTCATCTGATATTTAAAATATAATCATTTTTAACCATTTTCAGCAAAAAGTCCATCATGGGTTTTCAGTCTTTAATGAAACTCATTATTTTATTTTAATTCTGATCAAACAAGTCTATTTTGTGTTCTTTCCTTGTAGATATTGTATTCCATTGTTTTAAAAAGTGGAATTAGGTTAGACCCAGTGTCCATTACAGGCTACTCTGAGGCTGCAAAGATGATCCTTCTTCCTTGGCTTCTGGCATTTTTAATCATTAGTCACTTGCAGAGTCTCTGCAGGTTTCTTTGCTAGAAGCTGCCTTCCAGAGCACAAAGGGTAATCTCTTTGGCTTTTTGTTATCCAGAGAAACTTCATTGGTTTGAATTCACAATGTAGTGACTTCTCCATCTCAATGTCATCACCACTCTTTGGAGATATGTCATCTGCTGACCTTGAGCCTTTCTTCTGATGTGTAGCAATACTCCCAAACTTTGAAAATTCAATGCCTTAGATCTCTTCCTTTAAATCATTTTAAATATGTAGGCTTTGGCCTCAGGATAAAACCTAAGGTACATCACTACTGGTACTTGCCTCTCTTATAATGTATGGTAATCTATGAATATCAGTGGGTGTGTGAGATAGGGTTTCCACAAGCCATATTGCCTTATGGACAATTAAAATACAAACCAAAAAAAGGAAGAAAATTTAATAGTGTTATTTCCTCGGCTGAGTAGTTTGGAGGTATGGTATCTAAAAGATACCACATTGCATTGACTGCTTTACACCAAGTGGAGTATTTGGATGCATAAATCTACAATGTTTGCCTTTTCCAAAAGCTCTCAGAATTGACAATGTCATATCTTTAATGTATAAAATATAGAAGGTTTACAGCTACACAATCCTTTTTTCCTTGTGAAAAAGTTCAAGCAACGGTTTATCTCAAGAGGTAATCTGTATGCTCTTCAGCACACTACTTAAAAATATTTATTTTGTTTACCTATCAATCAAGATAGCAACATGAAACATAAAGACTGTAGAGGATCACTGTTTATTGTATTCATCTTAAGGGTTTATTATAACTGCATTGCCAAAAATAATTATTAATCTGTCTTTAGTTTGCTATACAGGATAGATCGACCTATATAATAACAATAATTTTTTTAAAAAACCATATGTTATATAGTGTTGAAAGGAGGCAGCAATTAGGATTTAAAGTTGTTTGAAGAGAATCTCTCATATAAATCATAAGCTTTGGATATCTTGAGTCTGAACATTTTGAATTATATTTCTTCTCTGTGATAAAAGAATCTGACACATTAATTTGAAAACCTAGCATTAAGAACTTTGTCAATACTAGGTTGTACATAACTGTGAAATAACAGCTTGGAGGAGCCAAGAAATCACAAGTCTCAAATCATTCATTAGAAGTCAAAATGGAAGCCCACTTCTTGCATTTATCATTGCTGAAAATCCCATACTGTTCTGGAAGATTTTAATATCTTTCCAGGTCAGTGACAACCAAATGCCACCTTGGGTGAACACAGTTATTTAAAACTCTAAGAACACCACTCACGGGGAAAAAAATCTTCTGCAGCCTACCTGGCTTAATGTGGGACATTAGCAGAAAAATACTGATTCCAAGAAGTAGCATTCAAATTAATAAATCTGTAAACAGTAAAGCTGCAGCTAGCTCCAAATTTATGCACGTGGTTAATTCCCGATTAAGCTTTTATGAAGCCAGCCACCTGACATATTCATGGACTTTCACATGAATTCAAAATGTAATTGGCTTCCATCTGTACTTCTCTTATGTTTCTCTGCCATTTATTTCATTTTTCTGTTTTCTACTAGGAAAAGAACATCTGTTAAAAGGAAAGGACAAGGCAGATCCATGTTTGACTGATTTGTATTAGTCTGCTACCTGAAATTCCATTATATCCCTAACTTCTTGGCCATGCTGTAATTGAAATGTGCTGAGCAAAGTTCCATGTGGCATGATCTAGTGCTGATGGGAGGAGATTTTTGCTATTTTCACCTAATCAATGCCCTCCTCTTGGTAGAAACCCAATGTCAAGACCTGGGTCTGCCAAATATTATGGAATGTCTAAGAGTGTCATACAACTTTGCGGGTAGTTTGTGGGATGAAGATGCTTCCTCTGCTTTTTAATGTTCTTTCTATTCAAACCAATTTTATTCAGTATGCATTTTTAGTTCTCACAAATGAAAGAAAAAACATAAAATACTTATTTACCTCTTTCTCTAAATAGTATCTTCTTGTAAATAGTATTATAAAGAGAAAAATCCAGTTTGTGTCCTGAAACTACACATTTATGGCCAAGAATTCTCAAATATGGTCACTTATATGGGTTTTTTCAAGGACTTTATAAAATTAGTCTTTCTAATAGCTAGAATTGTATACCTTGCAAACCACATTATTTATTGTGCCTAGCATATTATTTTCACTAGCATTTTTGCCAATAACCCTATGAAGCAAATACTTTTTACTTATAGAAGAGAAATGAAGGTTTCTGTCACAAGGTTTCTGTTGATACAATTCAGTTACATTAATTGTGGAATAATTTGCCCACCCTCAGGAAATTAAGAGTACTGCGTTGGCCTGAGAATCATGCTGGTTACTTGTGTTCACTATTTAATGAATTCAATGAAATTGTGTTTAGAAAACACATTGATCATTTAAAATCTTTCTTTCCCCCACCTGAAGTGCATAGGGCCGCAATGTTGCAAACACTTTAAAAGAGAACTCTGAATGGAACCTTGAATTTCATCTATGAACCCATTGAACCTGTGAACTTGCACAATCAAGATACCTTCTAGAAAGCACCTACATGTAACACTGTGAATGCACTGCCTGGACAAAGAATGATATTTTCAATCCTCAATAAATCATGTCTGTCAAATACTTAGAAGATGTGATTTCTATAACCTACACTTTTATTGCACAATAATTTATGGCTCTTGGAAATATGACAGAGTTTTTGATATTTCTGGAATTTAAAGTATATTGTTTCATTTACTAATATCCAGTTCTCACAAGTCTTTAACTATTATAGGAAGAACTTATATAGATTTATACCATGGAAGAAATCGTTCTTAATGCAAAGGATAAAAAGTTATATTTTTAAATTTTAATTTTCTCCAAAATAGTATGTTTCAGTGTAAAATATTTTTTGCGTATGTGGGTGAATGAGAGTGAAAGATGTGAGATATTAATGTTCACAGAAACTATAAGTTATTAATGGACATTCTCCTCTCCACTAAAGCAATGATCCATGAATACAATGTGTGATCTACATTTGTATGAAGACCAAAACATCTTCAGTTTCAAATGTATTCATGTAATCAAATGGGCATTTTGTAATTCCTTAGGTACCAGTTTAGTTTTTGAAAATGAGAAAAAAATGCTGAGATATGTAGAAAAGCCTTCAAGAAGAAACAGAGAATATTTGTAGATGAGAAAATGTTACTAAGATCTCTGAATTTTTCAAAATGTATTACTCCTTGAAATATACAGTGCTGCAAATACTTTTAGACTGTCTTAAAAATTTCTCTATATTTTATGCCATAACAAAATCTTTTCTAAATAATAGATATAGTAATTCTAATGGGAATCCTCTGTCTTGTAGGAAAGGAATATAATTTTACTGTCGTATTCTTGGTTTAAATTCATTCTATTAAAAAAGCATTCAATGTAACAAGAAGAAAAATTTGTTTAACTTCAAGTTCAGTTTAGTAATCACATCCACTATAATGTATTGTTTTTGAGATGTTAATCTACATTAACCCTAATTATATTGTACCATGGAAACCCATGCCATCCAAATCTTAGGTAGGACAGGTAGGATGTTGTAGCAGACAATTTTGTGTACTATGCTTAAATCCAACTGCAGGCGGCACAGTTCCAGATTAAATTTTACATTTAACCCTTGATTTTCTCCCTTGCCAAACAAGCCTAGATATCATTGCCTAAATTGTACATAAATTATCAAGGCATTATTTTACATCCTTCTAGGTAATACACTCATTTTTAATCACAGAAATTCTACCTAACAATGATAATTATGAATTCTCCAATGTCAGCATATTCTTATTCATTTCAGTCCTTGTCTTAACAAAATCTTTTTTTTTGGGGGGGGGGAGGGACACTACTATTTACACTAATCACAATATTTCACTTTTCTCAATCTTAAAACTGTTTTCCCTATAAATCTTTTCACCCTTTCATTCTTATGTTTTTTTGTTAAAACCTTCATTTAGAAAACTCTTCAATAATTTTGACTTTCCTTCAAAAACATTCCTTAAACATCCTAATCCTCACTTCTTGGAAATTTCTCCATTTCTTAGAAATTGACCACTTTTCTTTTTAGACTCACAAACATGTAGGTCTCAATAGCTATACTGAAACTATTGTTATTGATGTATTGAAATAATATATATTGAGAATATATATTGAGTTTCCCTCTTGCAGATGCTTCATATTTTCTTTTCCTTCATATTAGGTGATGTATGAGATCTTATACAATAAAGATTTTGCAGTAATTTAAAATAATGTAATATAAAGTTGTCAGAAAAAGACTTTTTATCTTCCAACAATGTCCTGTGTTCCAGATACTGTCTTTTTGTATGAATATTTGTATGTGCATGTCCATATGTTTGTTTGTGTGTGTGTGATGTATGTGGGATGTGAGTATATTACTTCAACTCTGTATTACCATTCTCCTGATATTGGTACATAAATATTGTTGAGCCATTAGAAAACATATTTTTCTACATTCTTGTCTTCTAAATTCAATATAGTTTTATTTCATACTCTATGATTATGAAAAAGTGTTAATTTCTTCACTTAAACAGTGATTCAATTCAAAAAGAAAGCATATTAGCACTTAATCAGCTTAGCTTAAGGAAGTTAATTAAGGAAACCTCTGGGGAAAAAAGATAACTCAAATAATATAATTTATTAGTTAAGAAATGGACAGAAATTTCACGCTATGCATCAAAAAAGTAGAAATACAAATGTTGAAGTGAAAAACAAAAAAATAAGTTTGTTATTTTTTTAAAGATAATCTTTTCTCTATTTTATTTATTATTGTATATTTGTCAGACAAATTATGTCCATAACTCTCATTAAAGTTTTATTACAAATCTTAGATGCATTATAAATGTCATAAGCCTAATTTATATTCTAATCAGACCTTATTACTGATACTATAAAAAATTATAAAAGAACCTCAAATAATTTAGTCTTCTCTTTCCAGTACTTAACCAGTTGCGCCTGGAATAATACTGTGCCATAATCATATTCCTGTACACAGAGATACATAATGTAAGTGGCATATTTCCTCGAGGAGAGAGTTAAAAAATAAAAATCTGAAGAAATAAAACTTTTGAGTGGGTGATAACAGATACCTGAAATTTAAAAAAAACGAATAAAAGATTTTTTTAAAAGTTCTTTGTAAATATCTAAATATCAGAAGAGAGTTAGGGTTATGATTAGGAGAGGGGTGAAATTCAGCAGGTTTTGAACAGTTCTGGAGAACCAGTAAACATAAATTTTGAGTAGTTTGGAGAACCGGCAAATAACACCTCTGGCTGGCCCCAGTGAGAATGGGGATTTTGCAGTATCCTTCCCCTGGAGTGGGGTGCAGGGACGTGCAGTCACTAGAGGCAAGGGAGGCAGAGCCTCCCCAGTCTCCTGAGAGAAAGGAAAGAGTTTTAAATATTTTTTTTAAATGAATTAAAGCCAGGATAGTTGCTACCAGATTTCAAGTCACAGTGGTGTCTGTGTTAACTAGGAGGAGGCCAGAGAACTCGGGGCCTCTTTTGCTTAAGGAATTTTTCACCTTTTAAAAGTTAAGGCGGAGTTAAAAAGCAAAAGATTTAATATGCAAAAGAGGCACTGATTCTCCCGCCTCCTGATCTGGGAGCAGCGAATCATGTCTTGCACTTGAGCGACTGCGCAAGTGCAAGGGTGATTCTGGAGAGGTTTTTCTTTCACCAGCCGCCATTTCTTCCGCAGCCAGCCCAGCACCGAGCGGAGAAGACAAGGAGGAGGAGGAGGAGAAGAGCGGTGTGCCCTTGTGGCTGGCTGGGGAGGGACTCACCGCTCTTCTCCCAGCCAGCCAGCCACTCACCCCCACCTGACCTGCTCCCTGCTTGGCCGGCCAGCCGGCACAAAGACTCACCGCTCTTCTCCTCCCAGCCAGCCAGCCACCCGACCTGCTCCCAAGAATGTCAGCGGGGACGGAGGAGGCGGGGGGCGAGGCAGCAGAGTGCGGCAGCGGCGAGAAGCAACACCCCCACCGCTGTGTCCGACAGGCATCTCGCGTTTATGTCCATCATAAATGAGAGACGCCTAGCGGACACAGTGGCCTCTCGCCGCTGCCGCGCTCTTGCGTCACCAACGGTATCCCTCACCGCACGTTACTGGTGGGGTGAGAATGGAGATTTTGCAGTGTCCTTCCCCTGCCATGCCCATCAAGCCACACCCACAGAACCAGTAGTAAAAAAATGTAACTCTCACCACTGGGTTAGGGGTACATTTGTATCATGATAAAAATAAGAATAATTATTGAAATGGATAACAGAGCAGAATATAATGTTTATGACTACAAAATATGGCTCAGTTTTTATGCTTTCCTACTAATAATGCAGACCTATTTGATTGCATCCTTGTAGTAATTAAGTAAGCAACACACTTATTAAGGTTGTTTTAGTGACCTGTCCTTTTGCCATGTCACATTTATTTCAATGTGCTTTGTGAATCATGCTTTAGCAGATATTAGGATCTGATCATTAGACTAAATTTGAAGTCTTCCTGCTGAAAATCATGTTCCAGAAACAAATTATGTGATGCAAAAATATTCCTCCCTCATGTGTTTTTCAGGTTGTTAGCTATACTCTGTCATTTGTAACTGCTAAGTGGATATGTCCTCATAATTTTCATTCTCTGTCATCTTTACAGTTCTGATATTCCATTATTACTACTAAGGCAATGACATCAAAATCTATTAAGGGAAAAGGAATGATGTTGAATCCAATAAGACCTTAACTATTGTAACTGTAAAAGGTCACTATTAATATGTCATGATGATATATTAATAAAACATTAAACAATTAAGAATGTCACATTAGCAATTGAGCTTGATTAGTCAGTTCATGAATAATAATAACATTAAAAATGACAGAGTAGAAATTTCTGGTATTAAATGGGGTGCCATTCTATAGATACTGGAGGAAAAATGTAATGAACAAATGCAAACACAATTATTCTTTTAACCAGGCAAATATTTTATTAATGACTTGGACATTCTTTAACACTTAAATGGAATCATTTATATTATGCTCAGGGAATTCAGTTGTGAAACAAGTTTACTTTTCTTGTTCACCTGAATATTTTTAATTAAGTATTGTCCCCAAAGGTATGTAGATATAATTCATCTTTTTGTGTGCATGTGCAAGGTGACAGAGATAGAGCATCATGACAAATAAACACAGCTGGCAATGCCATTAGACAAAATGAACCAATTACCTGAAGTGTAAGATCCTGAGGGACTGCACTGGTAGCCCACCAGCTCTCTACCTTAGTCCTAACCTATTTTTCTTTTATCTCAGAGGACAATATGCCACATGCGTTGCCTTTTAGCAACTGAACTATCAACAGTGCTCAGAGGTGCTGAACATTGGTAGCAAAATCTCTTTTGCATCCCTTTGTAATAGCAGCTATGCTATTACAACAGTTCTCAGCAAGGATATTACATGCAAAAAATGGAATATCCATTGCATTTGCAATTTAAACATGAGCTAAACACCAAGACATGTCCCTAGGAGGTGTTTTGCTTCTTTCAAAGCCTCTAGTCAGGCTCTGTTTGCTGCTAGCTTCCTTGGTTCTTTTTGTTTTGTTTTTGTTTGTTTTTCATGAATGACATAAATGCACTTTAAATTGAATGCACATAGGTATGGGAGCAGAACTACAGTGAAGAACCCAGATGCAGTGTATGCATGCTCCATTGCTCTTTGGAAGTCACCTTTGTTATTTTCAAAGCTGTCCTTATCAACATGACACGAGTCCTTTTCTTTCTTGCATAGTCAGTCATATTTCCCTCAAATTTTGCTCTGCTATCTCACTATGGTGGTAGTGGGAGACTGTTTCTGTGAGGAATGAATATGTAGTGTTGTGCACTGTTTGGGTACTGACAACCTATGATTATCTGGATGACAAATATTCAGCTCTAATATTATATATTAATTATAGAAATAATATGATGCAGCTGTTTTCTAAAACAGTGCCATTTTAACATAGGACAATGCTGGATCAGCCATATGAATGCAGATGCAAATTAACCACATTTTGGGATTTTTAAAAAACAAAAAATTAAAAAGGGGACAGCCTCTTTCATATGCATAAAATAGATATAAAATAATTCCAGTATTATTGCATTGAGCAATTCTGTCTTAAATGTACTGCATTTATTGTGGTTCTTTTTCCTTCTTCTTTGGTGATCTGTATATTATTCTAGTGTGAAAGAAGTAATGGTTACAGTTATAGTTCACACAGAATATCCTTTAGTAGGTGCATCTATATAATAAGGATACCAATGACATAGATGCTTCTAAATGATCATCTGAATTTTCATATTACATTTACTCAAACAATTGTGGAAAAGAAATGTAGGGAGTAGGGCTAATGTAGATCCTATACCAATTCTACACCATATTTAAGAAAGAATTCTGTTTACACTTCTGTGATTAAATTAAGAATCATGTTCGCACAGTGCTTAGAATGCAGTATTGCAGGCTAATTTTGCTGACTGCCAACAGTTTGATCCTAACCGGATCAAGGTTGACTCAGCTTCCATCCTTCTGAGTCAGTAGAATGAGAACTCAGCTTGTTGGGGACAATACGCTGACTCTGTAAATCACTTAGGGATGGCTGTAAAACACTGTGAAGTAAGTCTAAGTCTAAGAACTATGCTACTGTTAAATCCTACTTTAAGCAGTGGACTTAATTCCCAACATCACTTCTAGAAACAGTATCCTAGCAACTCCTCTAGACCTATGTAGAAAAGAATGTAGAGGTTCTCTTTTAGATTTTAATGAGTTGATTACCCACTCACATGCCGTTCTTTCTTTTCCCACTTTTGATAAACTGTTATAAAGACGATGTCTATCAGTATGCAAATATTCACAATGGCAGACAGCTATCTCTGTTCAGTTATTTAGCATTTATATCTGCCAGATGCCTAAGGCAAAAATGCATTGCTTTTCCTATGTATATGAAAAAGGTACATATGGGAAAGATAATCTGTGACAATTTTTATTTGATCATGTGTTGTTGAATATTGTACAATATTTTATTTACAATATTCCTTTTCACAAGCATCTTAAACAATAAAACATTCTTATCAAATGCTATGACAATTTTCAGCATTACTCCTGTTAGAGGGTTGTTGTTGTTTTTTTGCTCTTTTGGAAATCTAGACTATATTTTCTTCACAAAGGAATTCTAAATTTGATTTTATTTCACTTGAAGCTAGACTTAAGTTATGTAAATAGCACTATTTACATTATTTTCATGAGCTTCCCATGCGTATTTTCAGTGCAAGTTATAGAAACTCTGGTTATTTTTTTTTCCAAGTTAATTCCACCCAATAGTCATAGGTAAACTATTTTTTAACATATTTACTTTCTTTTATCAACAAAAATAAAATACAAAGCAGAATAACTAAAGTAATTTTTAATCATTAATATCCATACAACAATAAACTTGTGCAACATACAGAATGGGTCATAGTGCCAATACAAGATGACATGAAATTTGAAATCTTCTTCCTGACAAACACTTTGCACATTCCTTTTTGACATATTTTCAATATGTTATTTTAAGCATTGTTACCAAGTTCTCAAAGTGACAGTCACTAATGGTTCCATAAAACTCTACAGAAATTATACAGAACTGGATTTTCCACAGTTATTGTTCGGTTTACATTTTTACAAGCCTAGCTCTTTAGGTCTCAGTGATAAACACTGGAAATAAAACTTCACTCACAATAAAATTTATGATAGATTTCTCCCTACCTGGATTACAAGTGTTGTAATCAAAAAAATGATCATAGTTAATTAATTATCATGATCATTTCTTTGATTGCAACACTTGTAAAGACTTGCTGACAGAATGAGAACAGACAAAGAATGAGTTCAGAGAATATAGCTGTAGGTAAAATAAATAAGCAAACTAAAATCAGTGTTTTTAATGTCTATTAAATATGCAAACTGTCTTAAGCCTACAGCGGTTTCAGCAAGGTTGTTGCTACAATAGAAACAGGTTGTAACTATTGCTCTGCCATTAGAAGGTCATCTTTCTTTGTCACCATTAGCAAAAACTCCAGTTTGTAAGTCTAATTTGTTTTGCCTACTAGCAGTTAAAACTGCTTTCTTCTAAAAAAAAAATACTCCCTCTATACAAGTAATGTGGAAAACAGATGTAGCATTTTAACTTAGTAAGAGCTGACTTTAGAAAATTTCCTATAACAACAAATAGATTCATTTTGATCCGTCTTCTTTTTATAAGATAAACTGATTCTATTCTTGTCTTTACAATGTTACATGTAAATGAGGGAAGTGCAATTGAGTATAAGATGAGAATAAAGAATGCCCTCTTGATTAAAACAAACAAACAAACAAAACAAAAATAAAACGTGTGAGAGAGATACCTGACCAGTATGTTATACATGAATAATTAAGCAATAAAACATTGTTGAAAAGGAGATCATTTAGCTTAGGGGTAATTTGAAATTGTAATTTGGCATATCACTATTCTAAATTAGAAGAATATTGTCAGTTAGATGTTGAAGGATTATTAAAATTCTCTTTTATTCATCATTTTTCTCCTTTCAATTCACTCCAGTCATTTTTAGAACAGTTTTTCCCTTAGTTTGCTGATTATAATATTTAAGAAGCTAATAGGAATGATTGATTGGATATTATTTTTACTAAATATTAGTCTAATGAACACAAAGGCATCCAATTAGTGAATTATGCTGCTTTGCATTTCATCATCAAACAAAAATTGGATATAAAGTTATGAAATATATATGTGTCTCTTTGAACATTGAACCGAACAGGTCCCATTCAATTTAATTATTCATTTGTTCTAAAATAAATGGATGTCATTATCAGTTATTCATATTTATCATTAAACATAATTGATAATCATAATTTAATTGCTGCTTTTTAGTAGTAAATTTGTAATGACTTCCTTCACTCTTGATTTTGGGTATGTGGATTATTGCCGGTTCAATGTTATTGTTGGTTGCTTGGTCCATGTGTACTAACCAAATCCATTGCTATAAGATAAGAAGTCATATAAACTGTTTAAATAACAAATAACAGATTCATCCTAATAGACAAGCATCTCTCTTAGCAAAAAAATATTTCACAAAGATTACAGTTAAAAAAAAATCATACACAAATAAAGAATGTCACAGAGAAGGAGATTCATTGCTTTTAAAAACACTTGCACTCAGTAGGAGTGAGTTTTTGTGTAAATTAAACTTTACTTGTAATGACAAACCATTACATGCTCTATTGATGTAGAAAATGGCATTCTTCTTTGAGCTGGATAAGTTTGGGAAAATATTTGAATAGTGGTACACTTGTCTATCCAGTTCAATTTCTTGTTAGAATAACCACATATTTTTTAAATGTAGTCATCTCATATAAACATGCTTCACTATAGTGGAAAATAACTTTTTACCAACAGTATTCAACCATGACTTTTATTTACTAAATTAATTAACATGCTTGTGGGTATCAGGACCTGTCAATCAAGCTTCAATGTATTTTCACAAGAAAATATTAAGGAAATGTATCAACACAAAAATCTGGTTATTCAGTTGAAAATAGGTTGATTCACTTTGGACCTGTTCAGAAGTTATCTTAATTTGCTCATTATGAAGCTAAAGCTGAATTTTCTTATTAATTTGATTCGTAAAACTAAAAGGGATGGAAAGGAAGAGGGAAAGGGAATAGCAGGGAGAGAGAGGGAGGGAGAAAGAGAGAGAGAGAGAGAGAGACAGAGACAGAGACAGAGACAGAGACAGAGAGACAGACAGAGACAGAGACAGAGAGACAGAGAGAGAGACAGAGAGATGGTAATATCTAATTTATCAAAAATAATAGGAAAGTACGTCAAATGAAATAGCCTGACTGCATAAAATGAATACTGGAAAATTTCAATCCATGGCTTTTGTTAGTTTTGATTTTTCAGAATTAGAAGACCTTTTTTTGGCCATGAAATTGTCAATGGTAAAATAAAATGCATAATAATTATCTGACATAAAATTAGTCAAAATAATTGTTCTCATAAGAGATGATGACAGTTCTATGTCTTTTCTGAATTAGGATCAGTAAGTCTTAATCTGTTGAAGGATCTATTTTGTGTCATGCTAAATTATGCATATCAATTCCATTTCTAATCCAAACATATACTGTAGTTATGCAATCCCTTAATTTATTATTATTTATTTATCAAATTTAGATACAACCAATATCACTGTCAAAGATTGTATTGTATTATATTATATTATATTACATTACATTATTATATTATATTATTATGTAATATATAACAGAACCAGCTAAAATTTCAAACATTACTTTCCTTTTTTGTGTTACATTTTAGACACATGGATGTAGAAGACTTCATGCAAAAGGATTTGTGCAGTTTGAGGTGGATAAAAAATCTTCATTAGCCCTTCCCAATCCCCATTTTTTACACAGTATTTTTTATATAAAGGTGCCCTTTGATAACCAATGTGCCAAATTTAAAAGTTGAAATATTTTTGTGTTAGGTAGTTTCAAACTAGATATTTGAATGGAATGACAAATATTGAATTTATTTTCTCCTAGCTAATCTGATACATCTAGCAATAATAAATCTTCAGAGAAAATAACTGAAAGAGAAATAACTGGAATGGGAAAGGCAAGATTTAGGAAAAGCCCTTGGAAATTAAAATAATGAACTAATGGAGAAATGAAAACAAGTAAGTAGAAAAATGCAGTCACCAATGCTTTCTCTCTTACCAATACTTATGTGCTGATGTGATAGAATTAACAATTGGTACAGAAGAAATTTAATCTACAAATTAAACTGATTCACTTCAAGCAAAATTTTGTAAAAAAACCCATCAGCATTTCTGGTCAAAGAGAGATGAAGCTGTAAAAATAGGATGGACATTTAGCTCAGCAACAAAATACATTTCTTTATTCACTTTTCAAGGAAGTACTAACTTCCTTAAAATAGAGGAACGAAGAGAAAGATGTTTTCTCTCACTCCAAATTTCCAGTATACTAGTGAAGAAAGGAGTAAAAAGGGAATTAGCTTTTGGTAGACCTTGTTGTTGAACAAAGGAATTAAGGGGCTTTAAATAGATACTTGGGGATTTTTATCTGTTTGAACACCTGCTGTTGATAGTACGTAACTCAATCTTCCAGGAACGTATTAAGCCAGGACTGGATGAAAAAAAGAAAAGAAAATCTGAGCTTCACATGTAACAGATATAGATTGTGACAAAGATGTTTTAGTCCACTAAGTGAACTCCTAGAATGTTGCAAATAATATATTCAATAAATGTAATTTAAATGATTAAACAAGTTTATAATCACATAACAATGCCACACATAAAACCTGTGCATTAGAAACTTATTTCAAATATCAGGAAAAAAAAGATGTATAAGGCTCATTTTTGAGGATTGTTCTTGATTATTCTTTTATAAATATGATGAACTACCTGAACCGTAGCGTGACTATTCCTGCTTCATGGATAGCATACTTGAGAAATAAACAGAAATTTAATCCAAGGGAAGAAGGTAATGACAAAATTAAAATTTGGTGTCCTCGGTGCTCTCTGAGCTTGGTGATAGCACTGATAATATTACCTAGTTTGGTAATGAAATGTCTGCAACAAAACAACCAAGGTCAAGGAACAAAAGTATTTCACAGTTTAACTCTTAGCTACAAATATTCTCTTCAATTGGTACAAAATTAGTAAAAACTAAATCGAACACTTTTATCTATTCTGGCTATTTTAAGATGAATTTGGGTTTTGAAGATACTTTTTGTCATTAGCTTTGATGAGTGTGCTAATAATAAAATCTTTAATTTTAAATTTTATGAATAACATGGGCCATTTGTGTCACAAATATTTTCCTTCATCACTTTTTTGTTTTGCTGTAGTTTTCTGTAGTATCCACATTACAGAAATGTCAAGCTTTTTTAAAAAGAAAGTTCAGATTTTAAGTGACCAATATCAGTGCCAGTTGCAGATAGTAAAAGTATCTGAGAATCATTTATTGTACATTTGGATGATTTACAAAAGAAATAAATTATTAGTATTTATACCATGGAAAAACACAACCAAACAATTTAGCCTGGGCTTTGTTTTGTAGCTGTTTTATGTTGCTGTCTATCCCTTTCATTGGGATGAATGGCATTTGCACCTAAGAGCTCATATAGCTTTTGATTAACTATCCTAGTTATTTCTGTATCAAGAAAATTAGGTTTTGTATGATTTTTTTAAATTGTAAAATTCTTAATGGCTATAAAATTATGGATTTGTACATGTCTTAAATGATGTATTGACACGGAATCAGAATTCTGTATATTTTAAATAATATGATTAGGAAGGCACAGTATAATAAATGTACTACAATGAGTTCCTTCTTTTATAAATCCTTAGAAATTTTACACTATATTTCAAGGAATAACACAATGATCTTTCTAATAAAAGATTACCATCTAATAGATAAAGACTTTCTAAGGAAAAGCTTTTGTTTCATATACTTCTTAATCTAAGGAAGGACTTATAACTTTTCAGCTAGCAGGCATGCAGTACTATGAATTAGAAAACTATAAAACTTTATGCGATTTTTGTGGTCTCCATCTTGAGATACCATGCAAGAATAGGGAAATTATCCAAGAGTTTATGTTTTTCATATTTTTTTAAATACAACATTGGCTAGCTTTGATTTAATATTGGCCATACTAATATATTTAAAACTTTAAAAACACAAACTGGCAGGTGGAAAGGGGAAACAGAACAAAACAGGCAAAATATTGATTGCCACTATTTAATGTGATCCAAGTCCCATCCCTTTTATACATTTATTGATGCAATGCTTATGTACTGATACATTCTGACTTTCTAAGATTAGTTTGAGATGAATTATAGTGTGTGTGTGTGTGTGTTTAACCATGGTAGAATGCATTTTTGTTAAAATGTAGTAATCATTTAAAACTGCTGTTTTTCACAATCACAATTGCAAAGATTCTCTAAATATACACCTTATTTTACATGCTTTTATAAGCATATTTTTGTCAATACATATGTGAATCTCCAATATTAAAAAGCTATCACTGCTAACTAGCAAGAATCAATAACAGAATTCCATATACTGCTGCACTGCTAAAGATACTGTAATGCTATTGATTATACCATTCCTGTGCAAGATGGTTTGGCCTTCATCCACAGGCATGCACTGTGCTTGGCTGTACTGCCTCCTTGATGGCAGTGGTCAACATCTCATTTATCATTTAAATGAAGACAGGCATTGATTGCCTGATTAAAATATCATTTCACCTACAGCCACTGGGCTTCATTATTGTTTGTATAACCAGCAGCTTCCCAGAAGAAAGGCTGATTCTCTGCAGTTAGAAATGTTTGATTCTGAATAAAAAGCTCAGAAAATTGCCAAACGAAAAATATTTTTTAGAAAAACATCCTTTGCAAAACAAGATAGACTGACCATATCCTTCAACTGTAGCATGACCTTTTAATCAGCAATCTACTCACAACTTTTATACACAATATATTTTGTCCCACTGATCTGCATATTATTTCATAGTCATAGCTATCTATATATTGCATATTATCCTTGAGAGGCTTGGACCCATCAGAACACTTTCATATTTGAACATAAAATTGGAGTACTGTCCAAGAATTCCTGCCTTGCCTTCCCAATGCAATCTGCTAAGAATGTATCCTATCATACCCAAAAGTCTTTTGCAGAAGACAGAAATGACTAGTGTAATCTCCTATTACTTTGGGATATGCTGCTAGTGTAATAATTACCTGAAATGATATGTGAAGCAAAATATTCTCTTAGAAGGACAAAACTGTACATTTTAAATATGCATTGGATTTAATCATATTAAATTTTTAAAAAAAGCTTTGAGTTCAATGCAAAAGAGAGGAATTTGCCTTTTCACATACTTACTCAATGGACATTCAGTTTAATGATTACAGCTGAGAACAGAATATGCTTTCCATTTCAAACTAGTGAATGGGGATTTTATAGGCTGCTGGACTGAAATACAATTGATTGAAAGTGTAATTGACTAAAGATAATTATTTCCAGATCTGAATTATTCATGGAAGTTTAACTAAATACTTAGAAAAGCAAATTGATCAGCTATTATGGAATGTATTAGACCTGAAAAAATCAAGAAAATTGGGCATTAATCCCATTGTATTCTAAATTCTATTCAGGGCAAATGAGTTCTTTTGATGCTTTTTAAAAAAACGTACGGGAACAAATTACACCGATTTTCCAGCCCTAAATAACATCACTCATTTGTTATTCATGCAAATGTTTGTGATGTTTTCAATCATTTCAATAAATTTTGTTCATATGAGTTGCTCAGTTGACATTACCACTTCTAAGTATCCTGTGGGATATGGATATTTTGACAAACTTAAAACATTTAGAACAGGATTTCTCAACCTTGGCAAGAAACATGGATTTCAATTCAACCCTAACTCAAACCCATGTTAGGTAATTCTACGAGTTGAGGTCCATATATCTTAAGACTCCTAAGGCTGAGAAACTTAGCATAGGAATGAAACATTTAGGGTTATTTGAACTGAAGTTGAAGGAAGAAGCTGCTTTTCATTGCCATCATTGTATTAGCACAATATTTCCTTCACTGCATCAACATAGTATCATCCTGTGTCTTTTTGGAAGAGGAAGAGTGATTATACAGTTGTTACTATCTAGGCCCAAATGACTCTTGGGAGTTCTTGGCAGTTTCACATTGCGATATGAAAAGCCATTTTGCTGATAGAACTTTGCATGGGCCAGTAAGATGAGTTGGATGTTCTCTGCTCTTCTCAAGATAGAATTTAGGGCAGAATAATTTCTTAAAAGTATTGAATTCATACTTTAGAAATACTTCTGTAATCAGCATTTTTCTTGAGGAATTAATTATCAATGAATATATTCAGTATTTGTTGTTAGGATAACAAGATTTAGTCCAAGAAAATGCCCAGGACTGATTTTGGGTATACTTCCTGTTTTGAGTGTCATTTTAGTAATATGTGTTGTGACCTCTTATATTCCATGAATAATCTGGCATCTAGCAATTCCCCATTGTATCAGAGATATACTGTATGTTCCTCATCCCCTATGCTGCCTTTCATATAATTAATTTTTATATTAAAATATAAAAAAGGGCTTACATGCATACATTGAATTAACTTTAATGCTGCCATCTTCTGGTTCGTGTATAGGATAGAAGTGTGGTGATGAGAGTTCTTCCTCCACGCTTTGTGAAAGAACAAAAAAAAGTCAAAAATTATTTAGAAAAATAAGAGAGAAATATTCACTCTCCCCAATACAGAGCAGATATTCACCTCTCATTGATTGGGATGGGGACTGTCAAGTTGGCAATTCCTTTAAAAAAAAGTAAATTCTATAATGCTATAGGAGTAGCATTCTGAAGAGAAGAAAATTTCAAGCAAGCTGCTGTATAAGTGTTGTGGATAAATCAATCAACTAGGAAGAAAGCAGCCATACAGAAACTTCCGAGAAATCTTCATAGTCTTCTTTCCTCTCTAATCCTATTAAATTTAACAAAAGAACATGGGAATGGAAGGCAGAGACTGCCACTTTAAAATGATCTAATGTAGGCTCAGTGGATAACAGAGTTGATATGGCAATAGAAATTGAAGAGTCATCAGAACATTGCTGCTACCTCTCAGAGAAATAGTGCCTATCTTTAATTTTCTCCTGAGTTAGACATGTTTTGTCCTGTTAATGTCCAACAGTATCACCAATATTGCTTCTGTCAGCCTTCTTGGCTTAGCATGAGCCTTTCTATTGACCCATGGGTTAAGTACCAGTAAAGCTTGTCAGATGTAGTATTTTCTCAGTTTAATAGAAAAAATTGAGTGGAAGATCTTATATAATTCTAGTTTTATATAAGCAAAGGATTAGTTCCTTACATTAAATAATGAATTAAGACTCTGTCTGGCTTCTCTAGTCAGCATAGCAAATGTAAACAGCAAGAGCTCATAAACCTAAAAAGACTCCATCTGGACAAAATAAGCATGCATATATCTTGTTAATAGCAAAGAAGAAATTTGGATTGTGGTTGTTTTTCATTAAAATAAATAATTATTTTAAAGTACTTAATGCTGGCTGAAATACATCCTATTTCTATTTCATAATTACAGAACCCCCTGTCCCTGGAAATTTAACAAAAATTGAACCTTATTTGATTTTGAAAGTCAGATAGTATGCTATTAATAATCCATGACAATTCCAGTTAAATGGCTCTTTTAATGTTAAATTTACATACATATTTTGTTTTGTAGAATATGACTTATTGCTGTTGGATCACGGTTTACAGCTGACGCTGATATAGCTAGGGAGCTTATCTATGCTTCCATTTATGGCCTTCTGCTGAGAAGCAAAGCTATTTAACTAAATTCCATGTGACTTCCAACCAGGAGAACAGATGTTTTAGAAGAAAGCATGTGCAGATGTACAATCTATATAAGTGCTACATGTACTTATGAGGTAGTCCATTCTGTGTAATTTCTTATAAAGCATTAAGAAATATTGGGAAAATCAGTGCCTACTGCCATACTGTTTCTTAATCTCATTCCGTATAATGTACTTATATTAAATGCAATTGTTCACCAAACCCTCTACCATTAAACATTCTCATTAGCATCTTGAATGAAACCCTCCTCTGTTGTATTATCTGCATACTTCACAATATGGTTGGTAGCAAACCTTTTTATAAACTTTAATAAACTTTCTATTACTGTAGTGTCTCTTATTTCATATTATGAACAAGCTGGATCCCTTATCACATCCAAATACAATTTGTATCATTAACACATATTTCCATATGAATCAAATATCAATTGAAAGAAATATATTGTTCTTACCTAGGCTTCACAAAATCACGAAGTAGAGTCCTTGTCCCGTGACCCCTTTTTATTAAGCTAATGTGAATTCCTCTCATTCACATCCAGCAAGTCCTGACAAACAGTCTTTCAACGGTGAATTTACAACCACAGACCTTATCAGGTTTGGTGAGCTGCCAGGCTGATATCTTCCAAACTTAATGCTGTACAAGAAAATACTTGGCAAGGAGTCTCTGAGAGTCACAAACAAATCTTTACACTAATTAAATGAACTAATTGTCTCCTGCAAACTCCCCCCACTTTTCTCCTCTTTACTTCCTATGGTAGGGGCCATTCGCCATCCACATGTGCCTTACTCCCTTGTTCCTTAACTGTTAACCCTTGTTCCTTAACTGTTCCCTTCTTTTGGCAGCTCTGCACATGTGCACATTGAGAAGAGGCTCCAGCTGTTCTTTTGCCCCACTGATCTCTGACTCCGAAGGCAGATGATAACTGTCAGATGGCCCTGGTTCCATCTCTTCCTCTGATGCAGAGC
The DNA here is from genome assembly GCF_051295495.1 of Thamnophis sirtalis. Taxonomy (NCBI): domain Eukaryota; kingdom Metazoa; phylum Chordata; class Lepidosauria; order Squamata; family Natricidae; genus Thamnophis; species Thamnophis sirtalis. The sequence continues at coordinate 34,683,744 of NW_028261391.1, forward strand.
ACTCATCAGAGTCTTCCCCAGACTCCAGGACTGGCCCATGTTCCTCCCCAATCTCCTCACTGTCTGAGTCTGCCATCAGCACTGCTGGCCCTGGTGGGCTACAACATATATGGAGAAATCAATCTCATCTTCTTTGAAATGGCAGCATAGTCTAGATTTTTTTATGGGCTCTACCATATCTTTCAGCATAGCCATAACTATGTTTATCTTAAGGGCTTGGGTTCCCTGCAATTGAATTATTATTTAACTATATATATTAAATTAAACAATATGTTAGAATTTAAACAAATTCCAAAATATCTTAAACAGAAATTGAATACTCAACATCAAGGCTTTGAGAAGAGGAAAAAACTTGTAACTTTAATAGGTTTGTTTACTTTTTCAATAAACGTGTACATTAAATACAGCTTGTACTTCACTAGTATCATAATTCCAGCTCTGAACTCTAACCCCCTCTGCCAATAGAAGAATAGTGTGACTGTCATGATAAATGTGAATACATAGTGTGGAAATTAATAAAGTTCGTGTTTCTTTAGAACTGGATTCTAAATCATCACTTGAAGAAATGAGATGTTTACAATCTGCAGGTGTGAGAGTGTTAAAAAGAAAGCCAACCTGGGGTTAGGGAAAATGAGGCAGTTATTTCAGATGCGTGAAATCGTTTCAGTTTAAAGTGCCAAAATAACTCTATCAATCCTGACTATTATGTATGTTGACTAGAAGCAATATCATTTGCTGTTCTACCTCAGGCATCAACAGGACTTAGATTAATCTTGAAATACATTTTGAATGAATAGGAAAAGAGGAGAGATTACCTTGAGTTATCAGAATTGGAATATACTTCAAACGGACTAGTCATTTGGAATAAGACATGGAAGGAGCAGCCATACTATTCCTCTACACTAGATGTATCCAATTCCATGCTGCTTATTTGCAAATACACAAAATATAAGGGTTGTGAAAAGCATTCAAAAGAGGTCTTTCAACAAACTGAAACAGCATGTGAAAAACATTCCTAGGATCATGAGGCTAATTGGAAGCTGCTTGCAGTCTCTGTATTGACAGAAGAGCCAATTTATTTTGCTGGTTGGGGCCACTTGATTTTTAGAGGCAATGGTGTCCCACAGGACAGGTGCTGCCATTGAGGTGGGGTTTCAAGACTAAACATGCTGACTAGAAAGCATATCCAAATGAATAAATGGGACTTCAGAGTATTCAGAATAGACATGTGATTCTGATAGCACCAAATCTGAACAATAGTTCTTAACATTTTCCGTTTGTGTATTCTTCATTATGGGTAAAAGCTTTCTTCTTAAACTTTTCATTTTCTCCTGTTTATTTTAAACAAAATAATTTGGAGACAGCTTTTGCAGGAGTTCCGATTGGCTCCCACAAAATACTGTTTGTTATCTATAATTGCTTTAAATGAAAAATAATGGAAGCAGAATTAAGGCAAACAAATGGAAATGACTACCAGTAAAAATTGAGAAATAGAATATTGCATCAGAAATGAAATAACAAGTATTTCATTCATCTGAATTCTGTCTGTGTATCTGTAGATGTGTCTGTGTCTCTAGCACTCTGTGTGTGATTGGATACATAGTGGTTTTGGATTTAAAAAAAAGAAAAATATCAGAAGGGCATTGAATGGGGAAAAGAAGAAGACACTGTTAGTCAATTGGGTAAAGGAATAAAAAGGTGTACGGTATAAAGAAGCAAAAGAAGGACAATATTTTGTAAGATTAAGATAACATAGCCATACAGAAGAAGAACTCAATCCAACAAAAAAAGTTGTACTTATGAAAAATGATTTATTGAAGCTAAATTGATAAAAAAACGAACAAATTTATATTTTTAGAAAAGCAGATTAGGCTCAAAATATACTAAACTGCTAACCGTTGCTAATTGTCATATATGTGTGAGTTTGTGCATCCTTGATTACTCACTTATGTTACCTTAGCATTATAAAGCTGCTATTTCATTAGTTTTGTATTCTGGTACAAACTATAGCATATTTATAAATCAGAGACTACTTATGTAGTCAGAATGATCAACCCTTATCCCATTATTTTACCAGTTTTTACCAGTTTATTTTTAATCTTACCTTCTCTGCTTCCTCTAATTCAATGTTAGAGGTACAATTATTTTGAAGATGCGGGATAACTGTATCATATAGATATCAGATTTACAGACTGTCATAAAAGCCTAACAGATGCATTTTGAGCCATGGTAGCACAGAATGTAGTATTGCAAGCTATTTCTGTTGGTCTCCAGCTACCAGCAGTTTGACAGTTCAAGGGCTCAGTTGACTCAGTCTTCTATCCTTCTGAGGTAAATGAGGATCCAGACTGTTGGGGGCAATGTGTTGACTCTGTAAACTGCTTAGAGAGGGCTGTAAAGCACTGTGAAGCAGTATATACCTCATTGCTATTGCTATTTTGAACACAAGGCATAAAATTCAGCCCAATTAAATAGACCTGGTTCTTTATAGGTTATGACTGGCAAGCAGACAAGAAGCATATTAAGCCAATGACCTAGACTTCTTAAAATTTTAAAATCAGAATAAAAATTAAGACATGTTATCTATTATGCCATTATACTATATACTGTATCTGTAAAGTAAAAGAAAAGCCAGTCAGTGAGAATTTCTCAGACCAAACCCGCCAAGAATTAAAAGGCCCATTCACAGTTCAAAAGAGCAACTCAACAATTCCCATTTTCAAAAGTCTGCCCACTAAGTTGCCATGAGACAGCTTTTGATGAACTTTTCAAATACCTTCTAGTAAATGGAAGGATGAGCACAGATCATTGATACATTATGTATGGTAATGCCTCAGGAACCTCATTACTGAGTAAAGGCAGCAAGCAGTTCAGTAGCATACTAAAGAATCTTAAATCTACCTTTATTGCATGTGGGAGACACCTTTTACTTGGGTGAACAATCTTCCCGCCCCATTAAATTTATATTTCTGCCATTCTTTAAGGAAAGTGTTCTCATGATTGGATTAAGCTTTCTTTCCCTGCTCTATCTTTATGTATGTAATCTTTGCTCATAAGAAAGAGCCAGAGCTGCTATAGTTATGCTTTACTCTGAAGGATACTAAATGGATTTTCTAGGATTCCTGAAACAATTTCTTCTTTCATTTTCTTTCACAAAGTTTGGATGCTTTCCCTTAATTTTTTTATAAAATAAAAATGCAGTTAATTGCAACACAAAAAACGGTTGTGTTCTCTTTACTGCTGGATAAGAATATTTTTGACTATAAGAATTCCTGGAAAAGCGAAGGGCACATTGCCATTTTATGAGTATACAGAAAGCAACTATTATACAATCCAAAAATGTGACAACCTATGTGTTGTATTGGTTTGAATTGAAAGAATATAATGTATGGATCAGGGTTTGGTTCCGGCAGTCACTACTGCTGGTTTGCTCGTGGGCATGCTTTGCGCTTGGCTATACTTGGTGCATTCTGTGCACACATGCGCAGTGTGATTAAAATTGTTCTGAGCATGGAGAGCTAGTTCAGGGGCAGGGCAGGCCTGGGTCACTGTCTGTTCCAGCGACCCAGGCTGCCAAACCACTACTGGTTTGGCTGAACTGATCCAAACTGGTAGGAACCCACCACTGGTATGGATCAATGTTATTTCAAAATATCAGAGAACGACATTCAAATAGAAAGCCTATGGATTAATGCAAAAATCAGGGAAATAATTGTCTAATATTAATAGAATAATCTGATGTAGTTTTAGCAATAGCACTTATACTTATATATGGCTTTACAGTGCTTTACAGACTTCTCTAAATGGTTTACAAAGCATGTTGCCCCCCAACCAAACTTGGAAAGATGACAGACTGAGTCAACCTTGAGTCTCGTAAGATTTGAACTGCCAAATTGCAGGCAGCTCATTTAAATGTTTCATTGATAATAAACTAGTTTAAAATTACCTTTCCTTTCCTTTCCTCCTTGGCTAAATCCCACTTAATTATGAGCAAGCAATTTAATGGCTACCCAGTGAATGGAAAGTTACAGAAATGTATTAGTCTTTATTTAAGTGGGAAAGCTACCAATTTATGATTATTCATTTAGGCATACTGACAGGAAAAATAGTGAAACAGAGATTTCAAAATATAGCCCTAATTTGCTTCTATTCTTATAGAGGGAAACCTATATGCACACACTTATGCATGCCTCCTCCGCTTTTCAGGCTGATACTGATAATTCTACATATAGGAAAAGAAATAGTGTTCTTGAGATCAAGATCAATAATCTGTTTTCTGGCTAATATTATTCAGTATTTTTATTAACAATCTAGAAAATTAGTTTGACAGTTTATCAAATTTGTGATTGACACAAAATTGGGATGACAAAACAAGATTGACATACTAGGCTGACAGAAACAAGATGTTTTGAGTAGGGAACTATAAAAAGGCATTACAGTTAGGAAGAAAACAAATACAGCATAAGGACTAAACAAAATGTTCATGGTTTGGAAACACTGCATCAGTGAAAAGGTTTAGGTGTCTCCACTGACAATAAATTGAGCAATACAGCCAGCAGTTTGAGCCTTTTGATAAAAAAGGCTAAGACATTTCTGCACTGTGTTAGAAGAAATACTGTCACTCAAGATGTATGAGGTCCTTATTCTTTACAACTCTGTGCTGGTGTGACTACTATGTACAATTCTGTACATGTCCAGAAGAATATTGATAGCTCTGGAAAAAGTTGACAAAGATTATACAGAGCTCATAGCCATATGCATATACTGTATGCTAAAGGAGCTTGTGATGTATAGTTGTAAAAAAGAAGACTGGAAGAAAACATGTGATCAATACAGGTATATAAAAGAATACCATAGGAAAGATGGTCAGAATCCAGGGCCATAAATAATATACGTTGCAGCTACCTAAATTTACTTAAAATATATGGAAAAACTTCCTGATGTTATGATCTATAAAAAATTGAAGCAATCTATATGTGGAACTAAGCAATCACATGTTGTATTTTATGTCAGCATCACTTAGTGATGAAAATTCCAATCCCAACTGTCATTATAACCTAAAGACTACCTGTATTGTATACCTGAAATGGATGACTCTCTGAATCTCAGGTAGCATTTTTTTTTATCCAAGCATTACTAGTTTTGGACCTAAGAATGTTATAATAGAAAAACCTCTTATATTGAGTTTAGACTGTAATACAAAATGACAATAAGAAGTATTAAGAACCCTAATGAACATGAAGTATTCTGCAATGTAAAGGCACATTATTAGCAGTTAGCATTCTTGTAAAATAGCTGTAGCAGCTATTCTGCAGTAATTACCTTTGAAATTTCTTTTCAATCTCTTCTGCCTTCTGTCTATCTAAATTGTAAGAGTTCAGTTTCTATGAAACAATATAGTGATTCACATTTTGCTTTACAGAAGTAACATGGGGAGGGCAAGTAAATTTATAAGATCATTGGGGTTGATGTGTCTAGCCACTGATGAGAATGGCAGGCTGAGTTTTCCACTCTTCCCCCAATCCACATATTTTCTTTTATATAGTCAGTTTCCTTTATTAAATATGAAATAATAATATGTTCAAGAAAGGAACTCTGCATAAAGGAAAGAGGATTCATGCTTATTTGGAAGACTCAACAGAAGTTGCGAAGGCTCCCCACAATGAAAAAGAAGCAGTGGAGGAAGTGTTGCCCATGGGGAAGGACAGGCATCTGGTATGGACATAGCAAAACAACTTTTAAAAAATTTACAAGGTCCATAAATGGCCGTTTTGCTTAAAATATAGAGCAGTATTTTCCCATAATAGTCTAAATATCTCCCTGCTATAGATTCCAAAGGTACCAATGTAACAATAATTCTGTTTTTATGACTATCTCTATTGCAATTTTATTTTATGCATTGGCTATATAATTATTAATGATCTATTTACAATGTTTACTTGAATTACTGTAATTGTTTCCATAATATTATTAAAGAGGACCTCAGATTTAGAATATTGGGATTTAGGTTTTGAAATTCCTTTGTTTCTCTCCATCCTTCCTCATCACTCCTAGAAATGCATGTGGAAAAGGGCCTTGCAAATACCATTCACAGCCATTCTAAAGGAAAGGAAAGAGGCCATATAAATTTAATATATAATTAAAATTAATATAAGTAACGAGACTTTCTCACCTTTCATATCCCATTTCATGCCATCAGATAATTAAAAAGATACCTCTGCCAGCCTGCAGTAATTCCTCTTCTGCTACAAACTACCCAACTTCCAGTCTTTTGATTAGATTACATTTGTACAAAATAGTTTGAGGTAATCCTCATTAGAATCACCTAGTTTGAGGGTTCAGCTTTTGGCAGACATATAACTGGAAAAACAAGCTTATTAAAAAATATCTAGAAGCAGATGCTAAGCACGTTCTAAGTACAGGTAAATTAAGGAACAAATTATATGTTCTGAGAGACAGGTAATCTTTTGATCCTGTAAGAAGCAGATAGAAAGGAAGAGTGTCAGATAATCAGACTTCCTATCATGAAAAGGCAGTTGAGTAAGTATCTTGCTTGTTTTCATTTCTTCTCTTCCACTAATGGTCATTTGGATAAATGGGCAAAGAGCTGCATTTCCAACAAAGTAGGTTGCGTAGCAGTGAGATTGAAGGACATCTTGCCCAGGGCTCATCATGGAATGAATAAAGTCTGTTTCTATTCCAGATTTCCAAGCCATTTAAGAAAGAAAATGAGGAGATGGGCAGATTAAAAATGTGAAAAATAAATGAACAAATAAAGTAACAAACCCATTATAAATAAAATATAAACAGCAATTCTGTGAGTTAATATGAAAGGAACAAAATCTTTAAAAATGAAAATTACTTCTTACCCAAAGTAGTAGTCCCTCTACTACCTGATTTTCCATTTAATGAAATAATATCAAAGACAAACTAAAATGTAAACAGCACTTTGTGCAAAGGTTCATGATACAGTTTAGGGATTGAAATATGAATCTGAGCCACACTAATAATAAATTCTTAAATATTTCCTCCCTTGGATTTGGTGAAAAGTAAATTGCTTCAGCAGGAGTCTTGTTTAATTTCCCTTTGAGCACTATAACCTGCTTCTCCAAAATTATTTGGGCACCATTAAAGTTGTCTAATTACCAAAATAAGAATCCCAGATTAAAATAATGAATTCCAGTAGCATGACTTTTTTTTAAATAGAATTTTCCTGTAGAAATAATAGAATTCATTTAAGCAACCTTTGATGCATTATTAAAATCAGTCTTGGCACATAATAGCACATCTTCACAAAGTCAAGTTAAATCACCATTGGCATTTGTTAAAAAATACTTTGTTTAGTCATCCATAATCAATTGAACAAATATTCAGTATTACATTTTCAAGCCTGTCTTTTCCTCCATTTGATTCCTGAGTAATGGATTTTTTTTCTACTAAAGTGAAAATGAAGATAAAGTGAAGAAGACGTAAGATGAAACTGAATTTCAGAACTCTCAGAAATAATGTCAAAATCATTCTGTTAAACAACATGAATAATCCTGGGCAAAAAAATGCTTATTTGTTTTTCTGACTCTTTGGTTACAGGGTATTCATACTCATAATTTGCACAAGCAAAAACAAAGTATTTGTTTTTGCTTGTGCAAATATATTCAGAGAATATATTTCTTGAATACAGTAGCTTTAGATTCTATTTCGAATTTTATGTAGACTCCATAATCCAAAATTAGTTCTTGTTGAAGAAATCAGCAGTCATTTATCATGCCTTATTACAGAGCTTTAGATTATTGGCCCTTGTGGCCATTCTTGCCTCAACTGTCTGTCTATCTTAATTTGTCTGGTTTGCTCCTTACCTTCCTCTGAGCAGGGTCTTTTGGTTTATAGTTCTATGGTTCTATGGTCATAGCCTCTAGATTCCATGATCCATGAACCTAGAATAAGTTCCTTCCTTTCATTCATTTCTGAAAAAGTTTCAAAAACATTTAAATATCTTTTCATTTGATTAGAGACTTAGTGTAGGATCTGGTTATACTACCTATAGTCATTAATCTTGGCAGTTCATAGAATCTGTTTGTTTTCATTACGATTTCAATTGAATTACAGTATAATTAAATTAAAATAATATGTCATACATGGTCATAGTGCAGTGTGTTATAAATATGCATGAATGTTATGTTTGGTTTGTTTTAATTGCTAATGTTTAGTAGTTTAGCCATTAAGCTATGAATTCATTTTATTGGATGGATGCTTATAATTGCTGTGTGTTTTTCTGATTTCTATTGCACATTGAAAACACCATGTAATAAATTATATTAATAACATTAATGAAGCTGTAGAAAAAGGAGGGAAAGCAAGAAGAATTATTCCTTTGGCTTATAATAAAAAACAGTTTATTGATGCTGTATCACTGACATGGGAAGCTACCATTTTATTTTTCTACCATGTCTTGCAGCAACATTGAAGGCATTATAGATGAGAGAACTGTTTTCTAACTTGGTATATTGAAGACTGACTAAGAATTGAAATTATGCCTTGCTGCAAGCATTTCTTAGCAATCTATTTTGTTCATTCTCAGTCCTGTATATTTCTTTCATATTGGACTCCAGAAGCCGATCTGCTATACAGAATGAGCTCTATTATCGAAATGCCAAAAAATCTTGCTATGGTAGTTTTACAGAAACACACTTTAAGCAGAGGAAATAGAAAGTAGAGGAAATAATAGATGCTATCAACATCATTCACTAACAGAGAAGACCCAATATCAAGCTGAACTCTGAAATAGAATATGAAATGTACTTCTTGAATAAAAAGAAGTATAAATATTCACTTGAATTTAGATAATAAGCATCTTAAACCACTGTATATTTTACCATTTATTTAAAGCTGACTCTATATTCATTTTGCAATACAATTTATAAGCGGCCTTAAAATCAAATATGGGAATAGGATAGATAAAAAGTAGAATAAGAATTATACAAAGCAGTTTGTGGAATTCCTATGATATTTTAATTAATTCTCTTTCATGTATATAAGACTTTCTTAACAATGAATTTAAATAGTAACCATGTATAATGAAACTACTTCTAAAATTAATTCTACCAGCAGACATAAGACAACTTAAAAAACAGCTGTAAAATTTGTCTGATTTAGAATCCAGTCCTATGCATGATCACATAAAAGTAAGCACCTCTTAATTTAATAGGATAAAATTTCCACACTCTTGTATACACATTAACATTTATTTTCTTCATGCATAGACTTATGAAGTTGGTTTTTGCTGAATGAGATTGTTTTCATCAATGCAAAGCTGATATGGGCATATAGTACTTTATAAGGAATAAGTACTAAATAGTTACTACATTTTCACTTTATATACATACATACATACATACATACATACATACATACATACATACATACATACTCTAATATACTACCACTATAAAAACATAAGATGGCCAAAATTAGAATGGGAATATGCTCCAAAGCATCTGAGAAGGAGAACAAGAAATAATGGATTTCATTAAGGAGAGATCCAACCTGGACTGAGGAGAAATTTCCTGACATTAAGAACAATATCTAGAATAGCTTATTTCTGGATGTTGTAAGTGCTCCATCACTGGAGATTTTCAGAAAGAGACTGGACAGCCACTTGTCTGGAATAGAATAGGGCTTCCTGCTTGAGCAGGGGGTTGGACTAGAACAGTGATGGGCAACCTTTTTGGCGTGGTGTGTCAAAAATCGGCAAAAAATCGAGCATAACTCGCGTTGTGTGTCACTTCGACAAAAACATAATTTTGCGCAATTTATAGTTGCTGCTAATGGCGCTCACAGTTCCCGTTGGCACTCCGCTGTTCCCTGCTGTGGTGCGGTCATAACCGACAGTCCCAGGAGTAGACTCTCTGTGCCGGCCTGACTGGAGAGAGGCGCGCACTGTTCCCGCGCTCCTCTCCGGCGGGTCCTCCCTCGCCGCGCTGATGACGTGTGTGCGCACGGCACGCATGCCTTACCAGCAGCCCCTGTGCTCAGAAAGGGGTGGCGGCGATACAGTAAGTGAGTGTGGGTGGGGGAGATCACACGTCCCCCCCCATTCCTCCAGCACAGATTCTTTCATCCTCGGCGGCCGTGCTGGAGCCGAGGATGAATTGCATGAAATCCTGTGCGTGTCACCCCAAATGGCTACGCGTGTCAGCACTGACACGCGTGTCATAGGTTCGCCATCACTGGACTAGAATATCTCCAAAGTCCCTTCTAATTATTTTATGTTCTGTCTTCTATAGCTCTTACATAAATACTCCTAAAGATATCTGCATTTGGTAAGAAGATCTGAAATGGAATTGAAGTAAGTTGCTAAGATCTCAAAATATCAACTACAGGTGAAACTCAAAAAATTAGAATAGCGTGCAAAAGTTCATTTATTTCAGTAATGCAACTTAAAAGGTGAAACTAATATATGAGATAAGACTCATTACATGCAAAGCAAGATAGTTCAAGTCGTGATTTGTCATAATTATGATGATTATGGCGTACAGCTCATGAAAACCCCAAATCCATCATCTCAGAAAATTAGAATATTACATGTGAGTTTGCTGGCCAATCAAGCACAGTAATCCCACGGTCATTGAACCAGGTTTTGGTGCTTTTGGCAGTGTGGGCAGCTGGAAAATGAAGTCTGCATTCCCATAAAGCTCGTCTGCAGAAGGAAGCATGAACATCTCCTGGTAGACAGCTGCATTGACCCTGGTCTTAATGAAGCACAGTGGTCCAAAGTCCTGTTGCTCAGTGGTCCAAAGTCCTCTTTTCTTATGAGAGCAACTTTTGCATCTCATTTGGAAACTAAGGACCCAGAGTATGGAGGAAGAATGAAGAGGCTGATCAAGCACAGTAATCCCACGGTCACTGAATCAGGTTTTAGTGCTTTTGGCAAAAGTTGCTCTCATCAGAAAAGACTGTGGGATTACTGTGCTTGATTGGCCACCAAACTCGCCTGACCTGAACCCCATAGAGAATCTATGGGGCATTGCCAAGAGAAAGATGAGAGACATGAGACCAAACAATGCAGAAGAGCTGAATGCCAGTATTGAAGCATCCTGGTCTCCCATAAGACCTCAGCAGTGCCACAGGCTGATAGCTTCCATGCCACGCCGCATTGAGGCAGTAATTGCTACAAAAGGGGCCCAAACCAAGTACTGAGAACATATACATGCTTATACTTTTCAGAGGTCTGATATTGTTCTATGTACAATCCTTGTTTTATTGATTGCATGTAATATTCTAATTTTATGAGATGGTGGATTTGGGGTTTTCATGAGTTATAGGCCATAATCATCACAATTATGACAAATCACAGCTTAAACTATCTTGCTTTGCATGTAATGAGTCTTATCTCATATATTAGTTCCACCTTTTAAGTTGTATTACTGAAATAAATGAACTTTTGCCCCCACTGTAGGGAGGAGGAACCGACCAGGTGGTTCCGCCCCAGGCGTCTTATGGAGCCATCAAGGTTCCAGACAGAGCTTGGGGTTATTCCTGACACTCTCGCCCACAGTCCGGTGGAGACTCTGGCTGCTGCGTGGCACTCGGCAGCGTCAGAGGCCCTCGACCGGATTGCGCCACTGCGGCCCCTCCGAGGCGGCGGATCCCGGAGGCCTCCTTGGTTCACCGAGGAGCTCCGGGAAATGAAGCGCCGGAGGAGATGCCTAGAGCACCGTTGGAGGTCCGATAAGTCCGAATCGAACCGAGCAATGGTAACCACCTGCACCAGGGAATATACTAGGGCACTTAGGGCAGCTAAAAGATCACACATAGCCTCCCTGGTTGCATCCGCTGAGTCCCGTCCAGCCGCCCTGTTCAGGATAACCCGCTCCCTATTAAACAAAAGGGAGACGGGGGAACCCCTGCAGGGCAGAGCTGAAGAATATGCCCAATTCTTAGCGGACAAAATTGCTCGGTTTCGGTCGGACTTGGACTCCACACCCGCAGTTCCAGCCGAGGCACAGGGGGACCAAGTAGAACAGCTCTGGGTTGAGTTTCAGGACGTTATCCCCGGGGATGTGGACAAGGCCATGAGAGCTGTAAGTTCCTCCACCTGTGTTCTGGATCCGTGTCCCTCATGGCTGGTTGCTAACTGCAGTGAGGTGACACGAGGCTGGATCCAGGCGGTTGTGACCGCCTCCCTTCGGGAGGGGAACTTCCCCGCCTCATTGAAAGAGGCGGTGGTGAGACCCCTCCTGAAGAAACCATCCTTGGATCCAGCTGTTCTTAACAGCTATCGCCCGGTCTCCAACCTCCCCTTTCTGGGGAAGGTTGTTGAGAAGGTGGTGGCCTTTCAGCTCCAACGGTCCTTGGAGGAAGCAAACTACCTAGACCCCTTCCAGTCTGGCTTCAGACCTGGTTACAGCACAGAAACCGCTTTGGTCGCATTGATGGATGATCTTTGGAGAGCCAGAGATGAAGGACATCCCTCCATCCTGGTCCTCCTTGACCTCTCAGCGGCTTTCGATACCATCGACCATGGTATCCTTCTGCGACGACTGCGGGAGGTGGGAGTGGGAGGCACCGTGCTACGGTGGTTCTCCTCCTACCTCTCGGACAGGTCGCAGTCGGTGTTAGTGGGAGGGCAGAGATCGTCCCCAAGGCCCCTAAATTATGGGGTGCCGCAGGGTTCGGTCTTATCCCCCCTACTATTCAACATCTACATGAAACCGCTGGGAGAGATCATCCGCAGGCACGGGATTAGATACCATCAATATGCGGACGATACTCAATTGTATCTGTCCGCCCCGTGCCAAATCAATGAAGCGGTTGACGTGATGGGCCGGGGTCTTGAGGCCGTTATGGACTGGATGAGGATTAACAAGCTTGTGCTCAACCCAGAAAAGACCGAGTGGCTGTTGTGTTTCCCTCCCAAAGATTTGGCCAACATTCCAACACTCAGGCTGGGGGGTCAAATTTTACACCCCTCAGAGAGGGTTCGCAATCTGGGAGTCCTCCTGGATCCACAGCTGTCATTCGACCACCATTTAGCGGCTGTGACCAGGGGGGCATTCGCCCAGGTACGCCTGGTGCGCCAGTTGCGACCCTACCTGAACCGGGAGGCACTCACAACAGTCACTCGGGCCCTTGTGATCTCTAGGCTGGAATACTGCAATGTGCTCTACATGGGGCTGCCCTTGAGGAGCATCCGGCGACTTCAGTTAGTGCAGAACGCGGCCGCGCGAGTGATCGCGGGTGCACCCCGATTCACCTGCATAACACCTATCCTCCGCGAGCTGCGCTGGCTACCTGTCGATCTCCGGATGCGCTTCAAGGTGCTTTTACTCACCCATAAAGCCCTACATGGCAGTGGATCTGGATACTTGAGAGACCGCCTTCTGCCGATTACCTCCCTACGACCTATAAGATCGCATAGACTGGGCCTCCTCCGCATTCCATCGGCCAGCCAGTGTCGGCTGGCAACTACAAGGAGGAGGGCCTTTTCAGCAGTCGCCCCGACCCTTTGGAACGAGCTCCCCGTGGAGATTCGTACCCTCTCCACCGTCCAAGCCTTCCGCATAGCCTTGAAGAACTGGCTCGCCCGTCAGGCCTGGGGATAAGGACCGTTACCCCGCCCGAATATTGAATGTATGGTGTTGATTTTATTATATGTTGTCGTCTTAATGTTGTATTCCCCCTCCCTTGGTTTTCTGTGAGCCGCCCTGAGTCCCCTCAGGGAAAAGGGCGGCCTACAAATGTCAATAAAACCTATAAAAAAAAAAAACCTATATTCTAATTTTTCGAGTTTCACCTGTATTTCAGAGAATACATAGGAGTGGATTTCCCTTTCATAACTGAATATGCCTTAGAATTATATTCTTTAATAACAATGGTATTAATTAACTTGCATGCTGCTTGGTTCTTAATGACTCTGGGAGGCTCATTTATCTTATATTAGCATAATTCATTGTGAAATTAACTTTACATCATTATGGATTTTATATTCTGTTCACTTTTGCCTATACTCAACCTTAATTTGTAACCCCAAACTTCAAAGAAAAAGCAAAACACATACATTGTTTGCCCAATTATCTACATTCATCCTCAACTTTCTTTTTTTTTGTAAACCTTTTTTTTTATTTGTAAACAAACAAGTACAGACACACACAAAACATAAAAACATTTTCCAGTTCCATACAGTATGTTGATTGGTTACAAAACTTTTTGTACATTCTCACCCTAGTCATCTGATATATATGTAAACAATTATTATCATTATTATACATTTATTTGACTATAATTGTCATTACTACATTATATGTGAGATATTCTACATTTTAGGTAAATTTATATCATGACATTTTATTACATCATCCAAAATCCATCCAATAATAGTACATCTTTATAAAATTCTTTGTCTAACCACTGTTAAGATAAATTCCATATTTTATAAAAAAAATTATCTTTGGTTACCAAACTTTTATGCATCCTCTCCGTAGTCCTCACTTAAAAATTATATAAAATCTCATATTATCAATATATATGTATACAGTATTATCATTATTAATCATTTATTTGACTATATTATTACTTCATTTTATACAAAATATTCTAACTTTAAATAAATTCAAATTAATTTTTATTATAACATTTCATTACATCATCCTGTATCCATCCAATAGTAGTACAATCTTTTATTTCTTGCCATTTGTGGTATTTGTATTCTAATTGCTTTTTTAATAAATCTTGTATGGACATCTGTTAGCAACTTATATTTCACTGCATATCTTGTAAAGGCTCGAAGCCCCTCATCTGTTCCTTCCAGCATCTTCCCTTTAGTTATCACCAATGCTTCTGCCAGAATTTCTATCATTACTTCTGCCAATTTTTCTCCTTTTTCTTCTTCTATCTTCTGGAATCTGAGGTAAAATTCAAGTCTATCGATCTTCCATTCCAATATTCCACTCTTATCTTTTTCAAAAGCACTCATTCTGCTGTCAATATCTCCAATTTTCTTATCTCTTTGTTCATCTTTTTATTGTTTTTTGAGAACTATCCTCATATTTCAGCATCATTTCATCTATTTTATCTGTTCTTTGTTCAATAATCTCCCATCTCCTTTCAATCTCTCTGTTCTTGTTTGTATTTTTTAATTTTTTGCATAATCATCTGCAATGTCACTTCCTTTTCTTTTCTGTGTTGCGACATGGTCTATATTGATCTTTTCCTTTCACTAGTGCACACTGCCACTATAAAATCCGAAGCTCTTTTCCAAACCAAGTTAACTGTTCTCTTTCCCAATTCGTGCAATTATTTTCCACTCCAAACTTTTCACTCTGATAGTACCCAGAAAAGCACCTGTATAAACATCCATGCTCTTCCCACTATCATTTTCAATAAACAAACTCAAAGTCCTTGAAATGTAACAATATCTCTTACTTTGCACAAAATTATCAAATGCTCAAACATAGAGAAGAAAAACAGTATTTCCAAGACTCCAAGCCTCTATCTGGCAGTGTTATTTTCTTCTATTTTCACTTCTCACTTCCTTTAACAAGAAAATATTATTATAGGACTTTGAAAAGATAAAAACAATGAAAATCTTTAGAAAAAGAGAAAGATAAAATCAGTCCAATTTAAAAGATATGCGTTTGTAGAAATTCCAGCAGTAAAAGGATTAAATAAAAATAACACACAAAGTTTGACTCAGACTTAATCTCGCTGCTTGGCCTCTTCTGTCTTCAATTTTAACTTTGCTTTTAAAGTACTTTGGGGTGTTCTCTCATCTAATAGTAAAAAAATTATCTCACCAATTCTCTCCTGCTTATCTTCCGTTTCTGGAGCTGTCCCAACTTTCAGCAGCTTCAATGACCGCTTCTTTGTCGCCGTAAAAAAGGGCTTCTCCTGGATCTACCAGGGACTTTGAGATGTCCCCGGGATTGGCACGATGTGCCCTTCTCTATCACCGTCTCTGCGGGATGGTTTAGGTCCAAAAGGACCGTCCAGAGACAGAGATGTTGATGGCAATCCTGGAGCTCCAAGATTACACATTGTATCATTGTGACGTCAGCTCTGCCTCTCCCATCCTCAACTTTATTTTATGTGGCTATTTTAAATGCATCTTTCCCTAAGAAAACCATTTTAATGAGAATTTTACTGCCAAGATTCAGTCTGATCTGTATTGTTACTTTATTTAACAATATAGAACCTCTCCAACTTCCCAACTGCAAGAGACAACATATTAGATTTGCACAATATAATCTCTTTGAGAAGATCATATGTGAGGAGATCATAAAGTGGAGCCTACTGACATTTAGTGACAGTTTTCATATCTTTGGTAAAATATGCAGTGCGTCAAAACAGTTTTTTCTTTCCAACCCACCAGTACATTTAAAATATATAAAATATCTTTAAAATATCAAGAAACTTTGACTTAGTTTATCTGTCTGTCCATCAGCAGAATAACTTTCAAAAAAAATGGATACAGTGGCACAACATTGGTTTGTGGTGGATTCAGGCAAGGGCTCTGGAGAACAGTATTTCAGGGGGGAAAAATCAGTGCAGCTGTATGATAAGAGGCAGCTGAGCAATCACTGAAAATACAGTGGAACCTCTGGTCACAATCATAATTCATTCCATAGCTTTGGTCGTGACCGAACCTAACCAAAATTAATGGAAAATTAATGCAGCAGCCACACATGGGTCACTGTTGTTTGTAAACGAGCAACAGGAAATTTGGTGCTTACAAAAAAATCCAATTTGGTCATGGTCAGAAGCGTTCGTGACCAGAGATTCTACTGTATTGCCAACTCTTCCATTCTAAGCCTCATTCCCTTTCCTGGTCATATGGTTCAACTTATTAACCTTTCCAGTGTACACCTAGGAAACACATACAAGCTGCAAAGGGAAGTCAGGAATACATACATATATGCTAATTTATTGTAGAGCAGATGCCTCCTATTGTCAAAGATGCTGGCACAGGTGTTTTAAATGTATTATCCTCTATCCTTCCTAAAATAGCAGCATGAATTAACTAGTCACACTGTATCCAGTAAGAATTGGTACATCATGATAGAAGACTAAAGGGTTTCACTTTACGCTATGATGAATACTACAGCAAATAATGCAATTAGGGTTTAAAACTACAATCTACTAACAAAATTGTTAATTAGTAAAGCGTGATATTGAACAGAAAATTATACATACAATCAAATATGAAAGTTCTATTATGTGAGGCCATGGTTTATTTCTGTTTAGGTCATACAAAATGAGAGAAGGCATAAAAAATATCAGAAAATTATACACACAACACACACAGAGGAAT
This sequence comes from Thamnophis sirtalis, assembly GCF_051295495.1. Lineage (NCBI taxonomy): Eukaryota > Metazoa > Chordata > Lepidosauria > Squamata > Natricidae > Thamnophis > Thamnophis sirtalis. The sequence continues at coordinate 34,701,046 of NW_028261391.1, forward strand.
TCATAATTGCTAATCATTTCTGGAATTTCAAAATTGAAGGAAAATTCTGGAGGAGAAAATTTATGAGACATCTCATCTCTAAGGATGCTGGAGACTCAGTACTTTATTCATTCTAATATTGACTTGTGTATTTAATTGAGTTTACATTTTTATTAGCATTTAAATACGTATTTTGTGAATCAACATGTAAATACAGATTTTTAATCTCTCAGAATTCAGTCCTGCAAATAAAGCCTGCATACAAAAATGTTATTAGAGATAACAAGTACATAAAAATATATTCAGTAGAATAGTTTGAAAAATCAGTAAGGTAAAGGTAAAGGTTTCCCTTGCACATATGTGCTAGTAATTCCCAGCTCTAGGGGGCAGTGCTCATCTCCGATTCAAATCCAAAGAGCCAGCGCTCTCTGTGGTCATGTGGCCAGCATGACTAAATGCATGAAGGAGCACGGAACACTGTTAATTTCCCACTAAAGGTGGTTCCTATTTTTCTACTTGCATTTTTACATGCTTTCGAACTGCTAAGTTGGCAGAAGCTGGAACAAGTAACAGGATCTCACTCCATTACGCGGTGCTAGGGATTCGAATTGCTGACCATTCTGATTGCCAAGCTCAATGTCGATCAGAATTAGCCACTGAGCCACCGCGTCCCCTGAAAAATCAGTACATAAGAGTAAATAATTATGATAAAGTAAACTTGCTATGAAAAATGTCTCTATTATGAGATTGTATTTGAAAAACATTGTATTTTTCATGATGAAGTTGAACAAGTGTAAAAACTTGATATAGAAATAAAATAATAATTGAGAAGTTGATAAAGGAGAAATTAAGCAAATCTGCAACTGATAGACTGATTCCTCTTTAGATATTAAAACAAATTGAATATACTAACACTAGATAAAAGCATGCAGTGTAAAAATTGGACCATGATAATCCATTCATTTTATCTTCCAGTTGTAAGAGAAATTGTTGGGTAATATGAGACTGCAGATAAGTATGCTTAATAGCACTTTTACTTCAAACAATTAATTACAGATAAATAAAGTAAGCTGAATGATGTTAAATACAATTAATAGAAAGTTAAGAACAGAAGGCTTAAGTTAGGAGAAAAGGTATTTGTGATCAGATAGACATGAAATGAAAATCATAATTCCCAAACTCTGATTTTTAAATAATCAAATATTTCACTAGTTGTTATTTCAGCTGTGCTTTGCTATTTCTTAATTGTTTATAAACATAGAATAACATAATGAAAGAAAATATGAATCAATAATATTCCTCAAAGCTATGGTCTAGAGATGGGGTGTCAAACTTGCATCATCATGATGGCATCAAGTGATGTATAATGACTTTTCCACCCTTCGCTGGCGTGGGTGTGGCCAATGCCATTCGGCCTACGGGTCGTGAGTTTAACAGCCCTGGTCTAGAACAATAATTGGTGAAGTTTTTGGATTTTCCTAAAATAGATACATTGACTTCTTTGATTAGACAAATGACATTATGTCTATTATTGATAACTGTAAGTCTCTACTTATGATTTATAGTTTGATAATTAGATAGTATAATTTACAGAAAGTAGTGTTATAAGATGTAATTTTAAGAGAGCTGAAATATACCTATAATTATAACTGCTGTGAAGAATATTGGAAGCCATTTCTTAATGTCTTTTTTCTTTCTTTTTTATTTTTATGTAACATTTTCCTTTTTACACAATTTGTTTTCTCCTTTAGGTATTTACTTTTCTTTTTTTATTTATCTATATTAATTGGTGTTAGTTTTTATATTATTTTTGTTTAAAGGTTTTAATAAAAAAATGTACAAAATATGTTTAGACTTCAACTGTCTAAAGAACCCTGGGAATTGAAGTTCATACATCTTAAAAGTGCTAGACTACTTTAGAGCATCTTATGTCAACAATACCTTTACTACCGGATGGCTTAATCATCAGCTATGCAGCTTTGCACTGGATGGCATTAATATAATATCATAATACATCCTTAATGCTAGATAGCATCAGCCATGAGCTTAATACTGAGTTTTTCCTGACATTGAAAATATACCATAATTATATACCCATAACATTATACAGGGATCTTAATAGTTTCTAGCTATTTCTATTTTTATTGTTAATTACATTCCATTTTTCCTTACTTTCGTTTCTATTTGAGAGGCATGAGTGATTCCTATAAGTTATATGCCACAGATAGCACATTCCAGTTGCTAATCATGGATGACAAAAGTTTTTTTAATGGGCAAAGATACAATTCTGTGTTATAGATATCTGTGTTATATAAACTCAATACAATGACTGTTCTACTTTAATTGTACTTCACTGAAATTTGCGGCTGTGTTTTTGTGCAAAATGTGTTCAGAACTACTTAAAGTTAGAAACATGATCTAAAGAAATTTTCTTATTTACCTAGCCTATTACTGCGCTACAAAGGGAAAAATAAATTATTTACCCAGGAATAGCTTTATTCTTGTTAGACTTGACATTAATACACAAAAAAACCCTCTGAAATAACAACAGACTTACCTGAATTAAGGATCAGTTTTTCAATGACACAGAAATTCATCTAGCTCACACTGCTTATTTTTCTTCCCATATTATTGAGTACAAAATGCTATCTTATGTCAGAATGACTCGGGTAAAGTTATCTTAATAGTATCATTTGAAAATAAAATAAATCATTTGATTTTCAGAGGGATTAGTCTAATGACTTTTTTTAAAAAGGAATAAATTCATTGCCAGGAATGAAAAATGAAAACAAGCTTCATATTGACATAAGAATAGATGTATTAGTGAGACAGATGGAGCTTTTAATGAATTCGGTCTAAGACGGGTGCCCCAACCAAAAGAAATTACTTTTAATTAATCTTAAGCATGCACCTATACACCAAGTGTATTATACCTTTTTATACCATGAATTTCTCTGTTTAGAAATGTCTCATTCTTATAAAATTTAGGTCCCAAAGACTGTCATATTGTTTCATATCCAAGGATTACCACCTATTTAAGGTTTAAATGTTAAAATAAAAAATAGGGCAAGAGAATCAAAGAGGGTGTATTATTCTGTTTTTCCCACACTAAGAATTATGAGGTTAGTCCAAAGTAGGGCTTGAATAGGACACCATTGGAAAATCCCAGGTTGTAGGGTTGAAAAACGTCCCCAAAGAAGTTCTAATCTACGGTATTGCCAGAAATTTGAATATCATTGAATATTTTACCACTAGTTTAGTTCATTTTGAGGACATCTTACAGAGACTCAAAATATCTTTAAAAAAACATTAAGTTATAGAAATACTATAGTCAAAAATATTATAGTCAATAATATAATAGTAATTAATATGGTCATTAAATTAGCCATTTTGGTCTAGTGGTTATGGCACCAGCCTAGAAACCAAGAGGGTTTTGGTCCCATTTTAGGCATGGAAACGTGTGATTTTGCGAGAATCACTTACTGTCAGCCCATGTTGGATGTCAGGCCTGGCCAATAAACAGATTCTATACTTACTCTCCAACATGGAAGGAAAAAAAGGATGGTCATTAACTAGTCTTAATGTAGATGAATTTTGAGTGCAAACAGAAAAGTCTGCAGCAGTTTTCACTAATTAATATTTAACTATACTTTATAGTTATAAATGTATAAATTATATCTGTAATTAATTATAAATTATGCTATACATATATGTTGATAGTTTATAAAAATAAATAAGAAAATTCTGACTATACTAAATCTTGAGTTAGAAAAACAGAACATTATTTGGCATTATAACACAAAATATAAACCAAATTTTACTGAGAAAACATAATTTATTTCTACCAGTACAGTGAACATACTCCATCCATTTTACCCTTGCATGATTGTAGTTTGGATCATCATGCTTCTGTTTTACAGTCTAAGATTTGTTTGCATGTTTTTGCATGCTTTGTTTCTTAGTGAGGGTAACATTACTTCAAATGTATCCTTTCTGGTTACTAATCAGCATTAGAACTGAAGTTAGGGCATTAGGTTGGAGAAAGTTACTTTATGTAGAGAGTAAAGAACATTACTTTGATGGAAATATGCAAGATCTTAACATATCTTAAGTCCACAACAGACAGGAAATATTTGAAAAAGGCTTGGAAAGACAGCTCCCTAATTAACAAAAGTATAACAAGGGGGATAAGGTAAATGACAATCAGACTAACAAGATTTGTTATTATATACGTGCTCAATAAAGTAGTTTTAGCCCTCTGTGGAGTGGAGTTCATGGTCGGATCTACAAGTAGAGTTGACATCAGGAAAAACAAATGTTCATTCTGTATGTGATTCCAGCAGGTGTAGTTTGCTATAAAGTAAAATCTGAAGGGAAAATAAACCTAGCAAAGTGCACCTTTTCTGCCCTCTCCCACTTCTCAGTCTTTTGGAGCAGAATTGGGTCAAAACCCAGTACATCTCTTTGCATAATACCAGGAGAGCCAAACTGAAGCTTCCTATGCCCAGGCAATGTCCTTTTGCAATGCCATCTAACCGAAAAATAGAAGGCTCCTCACCAGCTCATAGCCTGCTCAAGGGCAGTCCTTAAAAGGAAATTGCAAAGTAGAGAACATCCAGCTTTTCATCCTCCACCAGTTGATGATGTCAACATTCCTTCTCCTTAAACAATGGATTTCCTCAGCTGTGATGCCTTCTTGAAAGTCACATTTCAATAAAATTCACCACAGGTACATTGATAAGAAATTGCCCAGCTTCCCCCAAACTGTCAGGCAAATCAGATCCCTCAGTTTCTATAAAAAATGTTGCTTTTTCATTATTCGGGGTCCTCTTTCATGTAAAGCAGGCAGTCACCCAACAATCCTTGCAATAAAGATAATTCTTCTCCTCAATATCTTGCTCTTTACTTTAGAACTTTCCATGACCAAGTATATTTCTGAGAGTATATTTCTTTTCAGTCCTTTGGCAGATATTTTAATTTCACATATTCACATAAAAACTCAAGTAAGAGGTTTTCCAAACCTTTGATAAAAACTAGAAATTTGAGCAAGCTATACTGACTTTCAGTCCTGATTCTATTGCTGATATCTGAGTCTGGTACCCATGATTTTATTTAGACAAAAGTCTTTACATTAGAAGTTCAAAAGTGTAAATTCAAGAGGCTGAAAATAACTGATTTGAAATACTATTGGGGAAAAATGATGGCTTATTTATCCAGACTGAATATAAATTTATATACCTGAGAGACCGCCTCCTGCTGATTACCTCTCTCAGACCAATTAGATCGCACAGGTTGGGTCTCCTCCGGATTCCATCTGCCAGCCAATGTCGGCTGGCGACTCCCCGGGGGAGAGCCTTCTCTGTTGCAGCTCCGGCCCTCTGGAATGAGCTCCCTGTTGAGATCCGGATCCTTACTACCCTCCCGGCCTTCCGCAAAGCCACCAAGTCCTGGCTGTTCCAGCAGGCTGGGGGGAGCTGAGAAGTATTTACCTCCATAGAAATTGTGAATGTTGGTTTTGTTTTTAATATGTTGTCTTTGTCTTGTTCCCCCCTTTCCCTTGTCTTTTGTGAGCTGCCCAGAGTCCTCCGGGAGTGGGCGGCATACAAGACAAATAAATAAATAAATAAATAAATATTTACCTGAATCTCTTATCTCCTTTTCCTTCCTAGTTGTATGCTTTTAGATAACTATGCACTTCTTTTATTTACACAGATTGTTCCATTAATTTCACCAGATGAGGCAAGTTTGCACAATGCTATAAAAGAGAGAGAGAGAGAGAGAGAGAGAGAGAGAGAGAGAGAGAGAGAGAGAGAGAGAGAGAGAGAGAGAGAGAGAGAGAGAGAGAGAGAGAGAGAGATGTGAACTGAATACCGATCAAATATGGGAGCTCTTTGTAAGCACAAGGGCTCCCATAGTTAAAATACTTCATCTGAACATGGCATAGTGGCATAAGGCTTGTCAGAACAATCTTCAAAATGGTTTATCTGATAATAAATCTGCTGAGTCCTGGCATGGCTTCAGTCATCAAAGAGTTTGAAGTTACATTGACATGATGTTTTAAACATAATCATGTGTAACACTGAACAATAAAGGAACACCAACTGGCTAATACAATGCAGCTAAAAATGTAAAAGGAGTTTTCCTGAAAGTTATGATTACTATATCAGAGCTAAATTTCTAAACTATTTCTTATTTTTGTTCTAGTTTGTACAATGAAAGAGTTGAAGAAAGATTTTGAAAATTTGCTGTTTCAAACTCTCCAGCACTTTATAATAGTAATCTCCAGATTACTATATGACTTGACCACTAATTATATATGCAATGTATATATCTACATGTAGTTTTATGTGTATATATGTATCCATGTATCTGTACCTATCTGTGTGCATATTTCTATAATCTTTCTTCTATTATAAATAAATAAGGGACAATAATGTGAGTATAGTACAATCTGGTGTGATCACCATATTACTTGCTTTATCTTGTAGACCTCTGAGACTTGGTTTTAAAAAATAATTAAAAAACACCCCACAATGCCATCTCTGGCTATTACTCACCCTAAGAGTCAGGGTGTGTGTATATGTATGTATGCACATGTGTGTTTCATTGCACCTACATTCTAAAATATTTTTGCAGCATGAACAATGACTAATTTCCAGAAAGCTGAAAATATAGTGCAAAATTTCTTGTTTGTTTTTAAGTTTGAAACAAATGATTTGTCTGTTACAAAACATGGGCATGCCTTACATCATTTAATTTAGTGAGCCAATCCTGCCTATATTTATTCATATTTAAGTTTTCACACAACAACATATCACTACATCTGTAATCTGCAGTTGGGCAAGACTTGACTGCTCACTCAATCTAGAAAGCTGGAAAGAAAACTGGAACAAACAACAGAAACTAAAATCCTCTATATATAGCATGAGGAGATACAAATATTGACCTGATTTTGAGATGATACATAGAAGCAAAGAGCAACTGCAATAATCTCACATTGTACCAACTGAAGACTAATTAACTGTCATGGTTGCATTATTTTTTTAATGTTCTGACTGCATTTATAGAGCATCATTGCATATCTGGTCCACACATATCCTGGATTTCCAAAAATTAAATGTTCTCCACAATTTGTACAGATTACAAATTTGTGTGAATTTTAAAATATCCTCATGCAACTTTTTATATCTTTCAAAATCTCAATTGTTTTAATTAAAGTTCTGTACATTCCTAAACTTTACTCTTTCAGGTGGTACTGTACACATTTCACAACTTCAGGTTTTTCTGCTTCTTTTTAAATTGTTTTATATGAAATTACATTGCGGCTTTACACTTAAAATGATGTATCCATTAGATTTTTATCTTACCTTTATATCAGCAGGATCAAATGGAATGCATAGAGCTTCTTCTTGCAAAGTTTCAATTGTGAAATGGGATGAATTGAAGAATTAATGGTTGCTCCAATGCATTTTGATAGATGAATGAGAAGCAATGTCAAAAAAAGGACTAAATTTCCTTGTTTGATTTCAGCCTTTTTAGTATTGATTAAATATTATTACAGAGATTTCTAAAGTGTTCTTTTGGCAAGATTTAATAAAAGATGACAATGAAGTGAATTTCTTAAGAAAATCATTGATCTTGCTCGGGTTCAGACAATGACTAAAGACTTAGGATTTCACCAAATGGATTGTATTGCAAGTGCTGTTCTCTTTCCTTAAATACTTTTTTAATTGAAATTCTTGTTGAAATAGAATACTAAAAAATTTCCCAACATATTTTAAGGTCTCCAGATATGAATAGCTATTAATCACTAGCTTAATGGTATCCATGTAAGTTTCTTCTTGCAATTCAGCACTTTCCAATCGTTTCATTTTTTTTTTACCTTACCCTTCTAAACTATTTTTAGGTGATTTTACAAAGACTTTCAGCTAGCTCCATCTAAGTGGGACAAGAATATGACTTTGCAAGCAGTAATACTTTATAGATTACATTTCTGTAATCTCTGCAGTGATTGATTCTGTGCATATCGATTAAAAAATATGGTAATAAATAGAAATAATCAGTATCTTGCATCTCTGTTTCTAATGGTCCATGATGCCTGTAGATATCTTCTGTATTCATTTCCGTTGTGAAATCCTGTTATCATTAGAACATTGTGGGGTCACAAAAGGTTTCATTTATGGTCAGAATAGGCCACAATATTACAACTCTAGAGGATCTACTCTAGTGCAGTTCAGATGTTATTATAAATGTTCCTAATTAGAAATGTCTGTTTTGAGAGCTGGACATTCAGCAATATCAGAATGGCATTGGAATACTGCCAATGAAGCTGAGCTTGCATCTGAACAATCAGACAAGATCAAAAGTCCTAGAAAGGGCAATTGTCACTCCCCAGTGAACTTTGCAGTGTTATCAATTTGTGTGGCTAACAGTACTAGCAGTGAACAAAGTAGTGAAATTGAAATGAAACCTATCACTCCAATACAAAAGAAACTGTTATTCAAATGTTTATATTTATTCCAGGCTGATTTATCTGTCATGTATCTTAATTGCAAATATTTTATTAACTGAACAAATTAAATTGTACCAGGAGACTGGATATTTTTGGATTTCTGAAGAAAAAAAATCCTTTTCTTTGAAAATAGTAAAGGAAAGTCATAAATTGAACAGGGATGAAGAACTGCCCACTTGAACCTCTTTGAATGCACATTATAAGTAGTCCTCAATTAATGATCACACAGTCAGTAACCATTCAAACTTATGATGTTGCTCAATCAGTGGTGGTTATGACCAGTTCTTGAATTCCAGCTGTTCAAGCAATTGTGAAGTTAAGTGATTGAGATCTTGGTATTTGCATTTTGTTTATACTTAGTGATTGCACCATCCTGTGGCCATGTGATTGAGATTTATAACTTTCTCTGCCAGCTTTTCACAAGCAAAGTCAATGGAGAAGCCATCAGGAAGGGTCAAAATTGTTTAGGTATCCCAAAGTTGGTTTTTCAACAGGCAACTGGAATTTCTTTGTTATTTCTTGAAGACCTTTTGCTTCTCATCCAAGAATCTTCTTCAGTTCTAAGGGAAAAACAAAGGAAGTCCGGTTGTCTCTTGAAAATGCACCTTTGCTTAGGTAAGTCTCTATAGAAGAAGGAGTGGGGGAACCTGAGAGGCATATTCAAAAGAAATATCAACTTAGAGTCATCATAATCACAAATGGACTAAGTTCAATACCTCTTGAATTCCTTTGACAGACTACTGTGCATAGGCATGAGTAGTCATAAATCAGTTTAATTGGAACTTCATGTTTGGTGCTGGTCTTTTCTGCCTGACAGTCCTGGATGTGCCTGGGATCACACCAAATCTTGAAGCTATCTGTAAAACTTTCAAATGCAAAGCCCTTCCTGGTAATCAAGAAGAAAAGTCAATCATACTGCATCTTCAAAGGCAGAAGCCAACGATACTTCAGAGTTTGCTGAACTAGAACAGTTTAGCAATAGCAATAGCAATAGCAGTTAGACTTATATACCGCTTCATAGGGCTTTCAGCCCTCTCTAAGCGGTTTACAGAGTCAGCATATTGCCCCCAACAATCTGGGTCCTCATTTTACCCACCTCGGAAGGATGGAAGGCTGAGTCAACCCTGAGCCGATGAGATTTGAATAGCCGAACTGCAGAACTGCAGTCAGCTGAAGTAGCCTGCAGTGCTGCATTTAACCACTGCGCCGCCTCGGTTTAATTTACTTCACTGGGTTGTTATGAATAAAAATAGAAGGCAGGATTAATCTTTACCTTGTACTACTGGAAGAAATGTTAAATATAAATCTAATATGTAAAATAAACTACTACTATTCTTCATCATTGGATATACTTTCTAGAGATGCTAAATGTTGCAATTTAACAACATCTACATTGCCATATGTAATCCACTCTTGTCCTAGTGTTCCTTAAAAATCCCATTTCCTGTAAGATAAATTATTTGAGTAAAATTATTGTAGATTTACTCTGATGTATCTATAGTTAATTCTATTCAATAGGCATGTTAATTCTGTGAATTATATCTATCCTATATCTTCCTTTTAAAATAATCCATACCATATGTAATTCTTATAGTAGTCAATAAGCAATTTGCTTACTGCTTACTACTACTTACTAATAGTATTTTAAAAGTGCCAACAAAAATACTAATCTAGATACTGAGAAAGAAACATATTATAAAGGTTAGTTTCAATCAGGGGTGAAATCCACTTACCTTTGCTACTGTAATGTAAGTGCACGTTAGTGCATGCTTTGCTCATTTGCACCACCATCGTTCGCAGAGCATCAAAATGACATCCAGATGGGTGAGCGGAGCCTGCTACCGAGCGCACCTGCAAAGGTAAGCAAACAGTGAAAGCGGGATTCCGCTGAGCCACATGATTTATATTAGGAAATCCTGCTTTCTAGCTAATACAAATTGTGCATCACAGCTGATTGTTGGAAAAACCCGGTTTTCCCACGTTCTTTTTTACTACCAGTTCAGGCAAAGCGGTAGCATTTTACTATCAGTTTGGGCAAACTGGTCTGAATAAGTACCAGCACCCCTGGTTTCAATGCTATATAATTGAATGACCAAATAACAGGTAGAATTTTTAGAACTCTAAACAAAAAAAGAGTTTCCTAGCCACATATTTTTCTACTCTATTTCATTGTAAACGGTATCCTTGACAAACACCTGAACTATGCAATAAGATCAATTCTAACCATAAACCAGGCTTGTATTGATTTCAGCTTTTTTGTAACTTCCAAAATTATGGTTTGTACCTTGCTGGTCTTGTGGAAAAATTTTAAGACCTGGTTGTTTCTTGGGAATACAGTTGGGAAATTAGTTGAACCCATGAAGTTGTTTGTTAATTCATTATGATTGGTTTCTTTTCAGTTGCTATTTTATGTTTCTTTTCTACATGCTTCTTTATTGGTGTTATTAGTGCTCAGTGTTTAGGCCTTTGTAAAATATCTCCTATTTTACATATTTTGTCAAACGTTTCCAGATTTGTCCAGTTTGAAAAAATTCAACGTTTAACATTTTGTTGAAAATCTTAATTACTTTGCCTAGGACGTCGTAACGTATTTTCGTAATATGCGTGCAGATCCAAGCAGTGCGGCTTTTTGCATTTGACTGATGGTGATTTTGTCAATTTTTAACTGTTTTAAATGTAATTCCAGTGCTTTTGGAATAGCACCCAATATCAAAATTAGCCTTCTATAAATCTTTTGTCATATTAATTATAGGGTTGAAAAGTTGGAACTGCATACATGCCTGCTTTTACTAAGATATATTGGTTAAGTGTAATGATTTATGCCAGGACATTGTTCAAACAATAATTACTAGGCTCATAAGTGTTGAAAGTTTGAAAACATATAATGAAGTCACAAGTCCATAAAACATTATTAATTATACTTTGTATGCTTTATGATTGTTCTAGTACCTACATTTATAATGGTGGCTTGATTTTAAATTGTTTCAATATTTCCAAGTTGCTAATGAATTATTATTACATTATTATTATTATTATTATTATTATTATTATTATCGCATGAGTAATTTTTATTCATATATGCATCTATCCTATTATAGAAGCTAAGCAAATTATCACTATTCTGTAATATTTTTAAATACTATTTTAAAAATGCATTCAAATAAATTATCATATTAGGATAAAATGACATGAATTTATTTAGAAAAGCATTTGTTTAATTACAGCCAAGGACATAGTTTGCCAATATAATGTAATGCAAAGATAACATAATATAACAATATAATATAATAATGTAATTTAATATAATGTAATACAATACAATCTTTGACAGTGAGATTTGTTGTATCTAAATTTGATAAATAAATAATACTAAATTAAGGAATTGCTTAACTACAGTATATGTTTGGATTAGAAATGGAATTGATATGCATGATTTAGCCTGACACAAAATAGATCCTTCAACAGTTAAGGATTACTGATCCTAATTCAGAAAAGACATAGAACTGTCATCATCTCTTATGAGAACAATTATTTTGACTAGTTTTATGTCAGATAATTATTATGCATTTTCTTTTCCCATTGACAATTTCATGGCCAGAAAAAAGGTTACAAAATGAGTGATCTAACATGCACAAACAATATGAGTTATAAGAATAGGGGCCATGGCTGAAGAGAAATATGCTTGCAAAAATTATAGCTGGTGATATTGGCAACATTGTGATGATAAAGTCATCTTAAAACACCAGCAAAAGAAATTCTGGAGGTAATTCTGAAAGCACAATGCCCTTTTATAAGAGAAATTAAAAAGAGGGAGAAATCTTTTAAACTTAAATTAGTTTATAATCATGTAAAAATGTAAAACAGACACCCCAATTTTATTACAATCCAGCATATTGTTGTCTCTCTTGAATGAAGTCACTAATTTCAATTTGTAATATAATTTCAGCATATAATTTTCCTGTTCCTTACATTCCAAATAAAGAGTGTGAGTGAACTGAGCCCCTTCTCTGTTTGGAATGGTTCCTCTGTTCTGACCACTGGGTGCCACCATTGCTTCAGAAGAACAATGAGAAATGTGCCACAGAGAGATTAGGGAGATATTTCAATTAGATTTTAAATCCTGGAATTTTTATATCAGTATGCTGTCATTCTAGTCAGTCCCTGATGAGCTATGATCAGTTCATTTTGGATTAATCAATTCTGTCTTTCAAAAAAACTTTACTTATTGCTATTTTTGATCTTATATCATTTTTAACTTAGTACCAAAAGCCTTGTGTCATGCATATTCCCTACGACCTTCTGAAGTTCATATCCAGTTTTGTCAAATAGTCAGACTGACAAAACAGGGTTACACAACAGTTTACACTTCTTCTACAGTGAATAGCTCTGCAACTTGATGTGTGACACTGCCCTCCATTTGACATCTGCGAGGATACAATTATAGAAATAAAGTATTGGCATATGTAGCCATATATACACACAGTTCTGTGAAGGAAACATAACAAAACAAAAGCAAGTAACCCTACAGAATCTGCTTTGTAATTTGCCTGATTTCCTTGCACCTGTCTGTACAGGAAGAAAAGTTTTCCTTTTTAATTTTCTCCTAAAATTTTGGCTAGTCAAGTAGGGGGACAATTTCACAAGGACAAAATCATAGTGTGGAATTCTTTGATGTGGCATAACTATGCTTGTGTTAAGGCAATTCCTAAATACATCATTAACTCAATAATTTTGTAGGTACAGAAGAAATTGCAATCTACATTTATTAAAGCACAAGGCTTTAAAAAAATATATCAAGCTATAGCTAAAATGTCCCTTCTTGAATTACTGAAGTACAGTTTTCTAAGTACAACTATATCAAAATAGTGCAGTGATAACCCTATGGAGAAATGTATATCCATAATATATGCCCCCAAAATTCTCTGATCAGCACACAAGAATGATGAAGAAAAATGGAAGGAGATGCTGAGTCATCATTGCCAGAAAGCGGGAGGGGCAGGGGAAGAAACAGGAAGGAAAAGAAAGGAAAGGAAAGGAAGGGATGTTACTGATAATGATCTGCATAAAAAATATTTATACAAACTAAAGGTAACGTAAGTAAATATTCTTCATCTTTGGGCTGCTTTATTTTATAGCAGATCGGGGAAAATTCTTAAAAACACAAGTTTTACCATAAGTCCAGTGTTGTGAAAATCAGTTGCCACTATTGGAAGTCTGAGAACATTTCATAGTAATTCTCAGCAAATGTCTGTCCTGATAAATGATCAATCACAAAGTATATTTTTACTAGAAAACAATCTAGTGAAGTTATGCTCCCCATAATTCCTAGTCTCCCAAAACATTTTAATTACTGGGCTGTGAAGTATTTTATTTTCTAACAATGTCTTTGGGGACAATGTATATCCTACATTGGCTGGAAATACCAATTTTGCTTGGAATTGGTGCTTTGCTTTGTAGTATATTAGCGTTCCTTAAGAAAAGAAAAGAAGAAAAATATTTTTAAAAATCAAGTGTGACAGGCCTCAAGGGGAGTGGCATTGTGTTGGTAGTGGAGAGATAGGTTTTAGATATTCATCATACATAACAAGGCTGCTGTTCTGGCCATACAAGCTTTCCAAGGAGTCCTTAATATAAGGTTATCCATACCATTTTTCTTTTTTAAGATGTGGTGCAAAGATATTCTCTGCCACTGTCATAATAAAGTAATGCTTATCCAATAGCCATTGAAATACTATTTAGATCTTTGACAATAATAAATTCTGGTATATTAATGTTGAATTATAGGACATAAGTCTGAGAAGGCTCTAAAATGACTCATTCAAACAGCCGGCAATGAAATGTTGTTATGCTAATCATCCATTCAATGTTGTGTTGTGTTCACCATTTGAAAGGAAATATTTTCCTTTCGCTTAACTCAGGGGTCTTTTAAACAGAGGGCCAATTCACGGTCCCTCAGATTATTGGGGGGCTGGACCAGCTGGGTGGCCATGGGTAGGTGGTCATGTGATTAGATAGGCCTAGCCAATTCAACAGTCCATTTGACAATGCACACAAATTAAACTTTTGCTCCTGGGGGTGTTTTATTTGCTTTGGTTTGCATGTTGCTCTTTTGTTCTTTTTACTAGATCATTTTTTCAATTGTTTAGGAGTCTAGTGGTCCACTCCAGAAACTCAGTTTCGTAGCAATTCTTCTCAGCCCCAAGGAGCTTGAGAAGTCTCTCTCTGTCTCTCTCTGTCACTGTCTCTCTCTTTCTCTCTCTGCCCCTCTGTCTGTCTTTCTCTCTGTGTGTCTATCTATCTCTCTTTATTTATCTTCTGGAGGCAGGGAAGATGAAAAATGGGCCATTTTCACCCATATTTTGGCCTCCTGGGGCATCTGTGTGCCCTGTTTTTCACCCACCTCCAGAAGCATTCTGCAGGCCAAAAGCAGGCAAAAACGACTCATTTTTTGGCCAGAAATGGATCATTTTTGCCAGTTTTTGCTTGGTCTGCTGGGGTGCCATTTTTCACCTCCCCCACTCCCAGAACATCTCTGCAGGCCAAAATTCTTGGCCTTACAGTTCAGTTCCAGCCGGTGGAGCTCGCAAAGGTAAGTCCTGCACTTGGCCGAAGAGTGGGTGGGGTGATGTGGACGGGGCAGCCTTGTGGTTCTGCATGGGCTGGATTAATGGCTTCAGTGGGCTGCATGTGGCCCCTGGGCTGTAGTTTGAGGACCCATGGCTTAACTAATCAAATGTAGCATGTAAGGCCGTACTAGGATCAGTGAGTGTATTACAATGCCATGAAATTCACTGTCTTGCCACCCTAACGTATACCAAATTGACAAGATCATGATTCATTCAGATAATATAAAGTTTACATTTGGAAAAACTCCCTTTTAAAATCGCATCTATTGTTTAAATACTCATTCTTAAAATGAGTGATCAAAATCCCTCTCTACCCTCCAAAAAAGCACTATGGAAAAAAGGAAAAATACATTGTTGCTCTATTCCTTTTTGATAGTAAACACCAGGTACAAAGAGCAATAATGAAGTTGTTTCAGAAATGGATATAACAGCTGCAGAAATGAGCCTTGGAGTCTTCTACTGTACCTCTGAATATAATATAAGCAGTCTGCCCTTGGTTGTTCTACCTTAGTAATTTATATCCAGTTTTTATCCATTTACTAACTTTTCTTCTTCAGGCCATTTGAAAAGCAAAAATATTAAAATTAGCAGCAGTGTCCCACCTTCTTCTTTTAAATAAACAAGTTATATTCATGTGAAGTGCCCACTGTGAAAATTTAGCCTGAGGAATATTTTTACAGCCAAATTTTAAACTACTTGAAAATTAAGTTAATAATGAAAACACTGAGTCAGCCTATAGGAATGCTATCAGTGCTGATCTAATTGCTTTCCCTATAGCACAATGAACCATATGGGCTTCATTTCTTAAAGTATTGTTGAGGCATCCTTTTCTGCTTAGGAGTTTATTTTTTTTAGTTAAAAAATAGTAAGCTAACTTTATACAAGTGATTAAAGTATTAATTATAAATCCCAAACACCTCCAGTGTTTTGTTATAGTCCTATGAGCAACAGGTAATAACTACTTCCCATATGTCATTCAGAAGACTTCCTTTACTAAGCCTTACAGCCTGAGGCTATACCATTAAAAAGAGGTTTGGGATTATGTTTTGGTGGAAGTTAGATGCAAGAAAAAGTTCATACATAACAAGGGTGTCAAACTCAAAGCCCGGGGGATGATATACAGCCCACATGGTGCTTAGATCTGGCCCCTGGGGACGCCATGGAAACAACAAAGGACTGGCCTTTGCCAGTGAAAACGGAGTTCAGGAGGGCTGCATGCAGCTGCAAACAGAGCTCGCGAGGGCTGTGTGCAGCACTCTTGAGCTCTGTTTTTGCAGGCAGAGGGTTGCGGGAGGCCGTTGAAGACGAAAATGGAGCTCGGGAGCCTGTTTTCACTGGCAGAGTGTTCAGGCCACCACAGGTGCTCCTGACATGAGTGACATTGAACTGGCCATGCCCTCTGGCCACGTCCATCCTACACGCTGAGGTCAAACACAACCCTGATGCAGCCCTCAATGAAATCAAGTTTGACACTCTTGATATCATCATACTAAACTCTAACTGGAGAGACATTTAACAGGGTAGTTCAAACAGATATGTTAGGAGACGATAGATTTAGTTACATTAGGATCAATTTCTTAATGGTAAAGTCATTTAACAAGGGAACCAAAGCAGAACATTCTCTTCACTGATAGCCTTCAGATAGTAATGAGTTATTGTTGATATTCAGCATTAGTTTTTACTCAGAACAAAGGTTTGGACCTCATAGCAGAAGGTTCCTTCAACTTTAAAATCCAATGGATCAAAACATTAATAAATTTCAGCATGGCATTGAATTTTCAGGGAAGTGATTATTCATTTATTTCCAAGTTATATTTTTTATTGGTACCCATGTGCCAAACAATTGCTTAGATTTCAAAGAAGACTGGTTTTCACTAAAAGTCTTGGGATACCTTTGAAAGTACCTGTGCAAGAACTGTGAAATATATGGCAGATTTTAATTTTGGGGGGTTTTTCAATTGGGACAATAGGTTCACCGACAAAACCGCGAAGCCCTTATCCGCGCCGACATAAGCACGGAGGGCAAATCCACACCGTCTGAAGCGCTAAGGGAAAAAGTGACCCTAGCGCGACGACATAACTGCGGAGGGCAAATCCGCGCCTTCCGAAGCACTCAGCACCCTAACCCTAACCCTAACCCTAACCCTAAACCTAACCCTAACCCTAACCCTAACCCTAACCCTAACCCTAACCCTAACCCTAACCCTAACCCTAACCCTAACCTAACCCTAAACCTAACCCTAACCCTAACCCTAAACCAAACGCCTAAACCTAATCCTAACCCTTACCTTAATTTAAATTGGCTTTCTGTCACCGCACTGTTTTAAAGCGCCCTTCTGTCGCCGCGCTGTTGTCGCCGCGGTGATGACGTCGCGGTGATGATGTCACGGCTATTTTGACGAGTGCGGTTTTGTCGGGCCATGGGGACAATATATAGGCTCAACACTTCATTCAATGCCCTAAGTAGACTAGAATCAGTTTATGCATTCCTTTATCTTAATATACATTTTAGAAAAATTATATAGTAATAATACATCATAACACTTTAAACTTTCATGGTCAACAGTTTTTGCCTGAACTTCTATCTTGTATTTGACTCTGAGGATTCTTCTCTTGCCTTATTCAATATTTGAATAATAGCAGGCAGCGCACATACAAAGGAATTAAAATACAAAAATTCTGATTAAACTTCTCAAGGATTGCTCATGCCAAGATACAAAAGCAATTTCATTCTTTAAACAAAAAACTATTAAAAATACTAAAATATATGTGGAAGAAATGTACTGGGTGAACTGCTTGGTTTAGAGAAATCTGCAGATATATTGAAGATGTGACTTGCATAAAATAACAAAACAAGTTTGATTTTTCACAAATAATGACTTTTCTTTTTTTTAAAAGAGCAAAACCTGGATTTATGATTTAAGTTAAACAAACTTAGCACATTGGTTTCTCTGCAAATTAAGGTAATGTTTTGGCACTTTAGTGAATAAGCAGTGAAACATGTTTTAAGATTCAGTGATTAAACCACAGTCATAGTTAGTTTAATGATTTTCGTTGCTAAAAAGATAAAGGAATTTAAAATATCTATGTACTTATAAAACTATCTCTATTCAGTTCCACTGTCATTTCAAAGTGATGTGGCTTATAATTAAGCCTTATAATATTATAACTCAAATATAAAGTTTATTTATTGCTAAATTTATTTGCCACGTATCTCACCAAGGAGCTACCCTAGGATGCTTAAAACAATAAAAAGGAAGAAATGAAAAGTATGTAAACAAAACAGAAGTAACAATAGAACAAAAAATAAACAATGAAAAAGAAAACAATAAGAATACATCAATATGATAACTGTTCTAATGGGAACATAGGCCAATTATCTTTTTTTGCACTTGCTCTGATATACTATTGCATTTTAAAAGAGATACAATAATCGTATTTGCATTTGTCAATGCTGTTCAGTAATAAAAAGGAATAATAACACATATTCATAAAAATAATTCTATAATTGCAAGAAAAATAGCTTGAAAAAAATGTTTACAAAACTTTTCAGATTTTCCAAAATTGAATGATTTGTCATCTTAGATTATTTTATTTTGTCCTTTCTTTTTTGTAAGAGATTTCTCATTACTGTATATTCCAAAGAGCACTTTCTTTTTATCAGTCTTCCAATTTAGGGGAGGCACTTAAAACTGTGAAAAAAATGTTTAAAAGATATATTTATCACCTTTACAAAATCAAGGTTAGTTAAAAGGAGGGAGAAGAGGAGAAGGAAGAAGACTGCACCTACCCATTTAACACACACACACACACACACACACACACACACACACAAATATATATAAACACATTCCGTTAAAAAAAGTCAATTTTAGTTCAGCTAAGCTACAAGAAGCTATTTATATGAAAATAAAATAGCCAAAATCCTAATCATTTAATGTATTTCCAAAAAGTTCTATTTGCCATGTGATCAGCATTAGATTAATAATTTTGTAAATATAAAATACAATTAAAAGTAGCATTTAAATAAAGTTAAAGAACTCCTAATTTTACTTTGTATATTGATTTTATTTTTTAAAATTATTAGATTTTTATTCTGATTATTCTGGTTTTCCTCCAAGAATACAATACTGTTTAGATGGAGATCTGTCTTTATTTTTTTCTTTTTATTTCCACAACAGCAACCCTGTGAGGTAAATAGTGTGTGAGGAAATGATTAGATTCCAAGAGTAAGGGTATTGCTGAATTCAGTTCCCTAAAGTCCTACTTTTCAATCTTAAACTGCTTAATAACCTCATGGCTATTTCTGGATTATTCTTTAAATCCAGAATAGGATTCATAATGTATTGACTTTCTGGTTATAATCACCACCCCAAATAATGTACTTTCCCTCCTGTGAGCTTGTCATTTGTTTATCTTTCAGCTCTCCTGCACACCCTTCAGCAACGTGAATATGGGAAATCTGACGATTCTGGATGCAATATCACATTAAGCATCTTCAAAAGAGTGGAATGTACCATGCTCTTTGTAAGTAAAGCATGTTTAGCAGGTTCCATATTTGAAGGAACATTTTACATTCCGTAGAAACTATGCTACAGTTTTAGTCCAGTCAACTATTCTAGTGCAGAATGAACAAACAAAAAAGGACATGCCCCTCCACCCCCATATATTTGTGTGTGAAAGACAGAGATTCCTTTATTCCTCTCTATATATTATCTCTCAGTCCGAGATGTCATTATCAACAATGGTGAAGAGATCATTATTCAAACAGTAGCACCTGTTTACAGGGTCAGGTTTTAAGACAGTCAAAACATGAGTCAGTTGACCCTGGGAAGAGCTGATTGCTAGGAGCTTTTTATGAAGTGGCAGAGATGAAAATTGTTGAAAAAGTGTCTTTTCAGATGACCTTTACAGTCCCACTTTGGGTCCTAAGCTTGAAAACTGGTTCCCTAGATATATCAGTCTTTAACTGGACTGTGACTACATCTCCAGCCTGACTTTTCTCTCCTGAATAGTATTCTTTGATTTGGACTCATAGGCTTCCTCAAAAATTCTGATTTTAGCATTTGAGTGGAATTAATGAAAGGGCTTCTGACCTCAGTTATATAACTCTGCTCTCTCTTTTAATCTCTATATCTCTGAGGACAGGATATTATAACTCTGCTTTTGTTTCATTCACAGACATGAAGGTAAATAAATGCATGAAAAAAGGACACGTTTCTTTTTCCTGAGTTTTCATATCCCAAGATTCATTCCAATTTTTGTTTAAGAGTGAATTAATATTTTTATATGTAAAGTATCTTTTTGCTTTTGATAACTGCATTTTAAAATACCTATGTGTATAATGTATGCACATATATTTTTTCAGTTTGTAACTGCATATTGAAATGACAAAGTATGTAAACAACAAGTTTTAAAAATGAAATATATCATCATTTTTTTTCTAGTTCTTCTGGGGTTAAATAATAAATAATACAGTAGTCCTTGAATTGTGTTAGAGTTCTCTGATAACCATTTTATAATGCCATAGCATAGTGTCCCTGATCCTTTTAATTCAATTTATTTTCCACAAATCTGTTTTAAGATGTTTTGTTCCCTAAAAAATCAATGCAGTTCCCACTCAGGATCAAAGGCTATGGTCCCAATTGATTCTTTAACCCCAATGGCAAAATGTATTTCCTTAAATCAGGCCAGGTTCATGGAAGTTCATGGAAGCTGTGCTCTTCCATTCTTTCTGTCAGTTTGTATTGCACACAGCCTTCCTTGTGAAAAATGGAAAGTGGGCCAATTCACACAACTATTTGAAGATTAAACTGTATGTATGGGAGGACGGAGTGGAGTGATTTTTAGAATGACCAGCAATCCAAATTTTTAAAGTTGCCTTTGTCTATCTCTATACTCTGCTGGGCTCAGTTTTATTCTTTGAGTGCTTGTTTTGTTTTAGGTTTTTTGGGCTCTACAGCATCTATGTTCCCTTCTGAAATAATGTTCTATGTGGGCTACAAAAAAACCTGGATGATTCTGTGTATATCTGTCGACATCTAGCATCTAGATTTTTACAACTGAGACCAGGTATTCCTTCTCTGCTGAGCTAAGAGTTATCAGGGGTACAAAATTGACTTGGCTGACCTCCAAGAAGTCTGCATGGAAATGCAGGAAAGAAATGGTAAGGCAAATCAAATGAAGCAAGCATCTAAGCCCTACTTTTTTTCTGTCAAAGCAAACATTTGATATTGTTGCACCAAGACAGCTGAAGCTGATAAATGAAGCTTTCTGTGTCAGATATCCAAACGTCCAAAGAACCATGCAATAGTGATAATTGGTGGTTTTGACTGCTCTGACACCTGCTAGAAATCTAATTCTGCTATAAATCTAACAAATTTCTGTATTCTTCTGCTGCAATGTCATGTATCAGACAGTACAAGAAAAAAAATAAGGAAATATGCTACCACCTGGAAGAAATTGATTGATTGAAGAACTGAGGTTGACTGAAACCCTGGAACAAAATGATATCAAGGGGAGAATATAAAAGAATGAGACTTGTATACTGGATTATAAAATAACAGATTTTTATAAACATAGGTGATAGATATAGAAGTTTGAAATCCTGAAGGAGAAAAGTATCTGGGAAGCATGGAAAACCTGAATATGAGATCAGATCACAACCCCAAATAATCCCTATTAGAAAGAAAAACGGAAGACATCTGAAGAGACCAGTGTGGATGCACGCAGTTTACAAAAAAGTGAAAAGTAAAAGACATTTAATGGAAGAAAAAGTTCACAATCAAAGAAAAGTACAAAGCTAAGTTAGTATCAAAAATGATAAAGTTCAGAATAAACTGAGGTATGTAAGAATTGCCTCAATCCCAATTAACAGAAAATGTGTGTGTGTCCCCCCCCCCCCGGGCTAAGAACAATCTAGATAGACTTGAATAGTGGCTGGATTAAACATGATACATTTTAATAGGGAGAAATGCAAAGTCTTGAAATACTCAGTGCTACAATTGTGCTTAATGAAAGGCACAAATACAGAATGGGGAAGCAGCGCATGGCAGCAATACAAGTGAAACAGATCTGAGTGTCCTGAAAAATTTTATTTGTACCATAAGTCAGCAGCTCATAAAAAGGCAAGTGCTTTTTGGGAATGTATTTACAGGCACACAGAGCCCAGATCATAGCACATATCTGTCCTATTTTATTCTGTTCTGTTTTGTTCTGGTCCTCACTTCCTGGCACTGCAGTCTATTAAAATAAGCGACATTAGAGTAAGTTCAGAAGCATATCCAAGATAGTGAGTGGACTGGAAAACAAGAATAATTAAAAAACTAGTGTCTAGTATGCAAAACAGAAGAGGCATGGGATATTAGATAGTGACCATCAGGTACTGTATTTAAGTAGTTGTCATAAAGAAGAGGGAATGGGCTTAGTTTCTGTTGTCCCAGAAAGCAGGAACACACCCAGAGAACTGAAATTGAGAGAAGTAGATTTAAGTTATATATTTTAGAGAATTTTCCAGATCATAAGAAATATCAACATATGGAACAGTCTGCCTCAAGAATAGTATGCACTATTCTTGCAGTCACTCATTATAAGTTGTCAGAACCTGAAAATCTATGTGATGGAAATGCTTTAGCACATCCTGCACTGACCAGGAAATTGGGTTGAAGATTTGCTACTTAAAAAGAGAATCAGCTGTGTTTCCATATATGAGTTATGAAGGAAGGAAACAAAGAAAATTCTGTACATCTGTGAGAAAATGTCTCACAGATGTACAGTGGGTGTGGGGAAGGTGTCTGTGAGTTAGTGAGTGCACTGCACATATCACATTATTCTTTGCTGTTTAAATGTTTTTTTTAAAGTTGGAGATAGGTATAGTGGAAAATAACATCACTCCTCACCACTGTCTTCTCTTTTTGGGTAATTTGGGTAATTTAATGGCGACTCTAAGCACACACTGTAATTTTTCCTCTGTAATCATGTCGATTGATCAAACAGTTCCTCTCCCAAGTACAGCAGAATTGATAGACTGGACTCATTTTAAATTATTTAAATTTGTAGATAACAGATCTCTAAGAAGGGATAAAGAATTATTCAGCTCCGTTCTTCTGACATGAGTTGAAGTGAGCCCAGTTATTTTTAATCTCCTCAGTAAACAGCCAATAAATATGTAGCATCTTGCTTTTTGGTTGGCAGGATTCTAGTGTATAGCAGCAGCACAAACAAGTTAAGGAAAGTAAATTTGATTAGGCAAGTAGGGGAGTGCAATGAGAATTTAAACCCCACATATATTTTGGTCATATTCAGCAGGAGTACAAATTAAGTGACAAAATAAATTAAATCAAGATACCAGTACCAGAAAACGTAAAAATAGATTCATAGAAATTAATGTGAGTGAGAAGTGACTCTTCTTTCTGGCCCAATAAAATAAAGAGTGAACTGACACCAATTACATTTTTTAAGGGTCTCAAATTTAGACATAGTTTGATTATATTTCAAAGGTTTGCCTATTCTAAATTTTAGCTTAGCCCAAAAAAAGCACTTTATTCTTTATGTATTATATAAAATTAGAATCAGCATTTAAAATCCAGCACAAATGAAAACACCAGTTTCTTCTGACAGTCTCACACATTTCATATATGCAGAAGTTGCTGACATGTGCCGGACCTGAATCCCAAATGTTGTTTCAGTTGGATCTTGAATCAATGATGACTAATCTAATCAAGATGGCAGTATGAATTTATCCTGCACAGGTGAAGTGTTCATATGGGGCTGAATTAGAGCAGGGAATTGCTTATTGTCAGGATTGGATTCCTTCTATTTCTCCACCCCCCCTCACCTTTGCACATACACATTCTCATCCCTGTCCCATCCCCACGCCCATTGATGATGTTAGATTACATTAGTGTCAGTTTAAGAGAGAGAAGCTTTGCCATTCAGCAAAAGTGCTAAACTTAATATAATCCATTTCTCTGTTCAGAAGGAGATAGGATGTCATCAGTTCCAGTTTCACTATGCATGAAAAAGATTGCCTGTTGTACCATTTTGCCCAATGGGTAAAGGCATTTTTGGAGCATAAAGCAAACTATAGACCAGTTTGTTCATTGTGTCTTCTGTAAAAGATAGCAAAAATAAAGAAAAAAAAGGGTTTGTTAATCCTACAGTCTAGTAGATTCACCATACCTGCCACAGATTTGTTTTTTTTATTTCAATAGGTTTATTTTACTTAGAATTTTGGCAACAAGCAATATAAACACATTAAGTACTGGTTACATATTCTTCCTAAAACTAGCTGTCACTTAATTTATCTGTTACATATTCAGTAGTTGATTTACATATGCATTAATACCTAGCCAGCAACAGCCTCTCGGCGCGTCCCAGCCAATCAGGACGCGAGAGGCTGTTGCCGGCCCCAAGTTACTTTCTGATTGGCCGAAGGACTGACGTCAGCGGTTGCTGCACAGTCCTCGGCCACCGATTGGTTAACCTGTTTATATATATACCTTGGCGCGCGGTTTGTTCCTTTGAATCGCTGTCACATTCTATTCTGTGTTAATAAAGTCTTGCTGTTGGTTGAACCCTGGCTGTCGCGTCCTCCTTCCGTCCAGAATACAAAACTGGCGACGAGGATGGGATTCAGCGATTCCCGCGTAGCCTAGGGTGAAGAGAGAGTGAGGAATCAGCCAGCTGCCACAAGCCGTGGTCCGCGCCGGCAACGAACGCTGACGAAGAAAAATTTCGTTTCTCCTGCCTCACTCTCCCCTGCGTGCCTTCCTCCTAACTCTCCACCAAACTGAATTCAGCTTTGCCTCCGTTCGCTCCCTACAGCTCGGCCGGAGAATCCTGGGAGGGATTCATGGAGCGTTTTGAGACGTATCTCATCGCATCAAAAAACCGGGCACAAACAGATGAAGAAAAATGTAGTTTTTTCCTCTCCTGCTGCGAACCCTCAATGTTCGCCTCCACCAGGGCTTTGGCTGCTCCCAGGCCAGCGTACACACTTGGCTGGGACAACTTAATGGCTAGGCTGAAGGGACACTACGCCCCAACTCCTTCAAAAATTGCCCGCCGGTTCGCATTCCGCCGCCGGGTGCAGAAGCCAAGTGAATCAATAAGCCAATTTCTGGAATCCCTGCGCACCATGGCCGCTCAGTGCGACTTCTCCAACTTGGAGGAAAACCTGGTGAAGCAGTTTGTATGCAGAGTGCGAGATGTCCACCTGAGAAGCCGCATGTTCCGCCATCACGATATCACACTACTGCAAGCGGTAGAGACTGCCAGAGCAGCCGAGCTCTCTGAGCAGTCTACCGCTGACCTAGAACGGTTGCAGCTGGCTTCTCAAGCACCAGGAAGCGTTCCGCACGCTCCACCAGCCTCCCAGATCTGTGAGGTGGACGAACTACCGCCACCCGAAGACCCGTCCTCCGAAGTTGTAGGGCAGTTACGGGCACAACCTCGGCGAAGACCCCCACCAGCTGCGGCACCTTCTGCCACCGGGTCCGCCTGCCTCAGTTGTGGCGGCCGCCACGCACGCTCGGCTTGCCAATTTCGAAATACTATCTGCCGCCGTTGCCAGAAGCAAGGGCACATTGCCCAAGTCTGCCGGGCATCCTTGCCTGCCCCCTCCTTCTTCCAGGCCAACGCGCAATCTCAACCACAGCCGCGCCACCAGCCACCGCGGCCACCTCGCCGAGAAGAAGACTGCCACAACGTTTCCCTGCTGCAAGCTGCTGAGGGCTCGGTCAGCCAGGCCTCCGCCGGAGCCCGGAAGATCGCAGCCACCGTCCAGCTTGAAGGTCAGCCCTGCAAGATGGAGGTGGACTCCAGATCATCCCGTTCTCTCCTGTCCTGGGCGATTTTCTCCTGCCTCTGTCCCAAAGTCTCTCGATCCCAATTACTACCAGCCGAAACGACCCTGCGGGATTACCAAGGGAATTCCCACCCTGGAGTCTTTTCCCGTGTCAGTACACTACGGGAAATTCCGGGGGAAGCTGCCAATCCTTGTGGTTAGGAATGCCCTGCCTGCCCTACTGGGCCTGGACTGGTTCCCTCCCTTGGGGTTGTCAATTGGGGGGGTGAACCAGGTTGTCTCCTCCTCCATAGAAGACGTCCTAAGGGAATTTGCTGACATTTTTGACGGGCAGCTCGGTTGCTATAAGGGCACCCCCATCTCTCTTAGCCTCGACCCCCAGGTTGCTCCGATTCGGTTGAAAGCCCGCAGGGTGCCTTTTGCCTTAAGGGCCAAGATTGATGCCGAGCTTGATAAGCTCCTGGCGCAGGGAGTCATCGAGCCCGTGGACCATGCTCGCTGGGAGACCCCTATCGTCCTCCCAGTCAAGCCGGACAGGTCGGTGAGGATCTGCACCGACTACAAGTCGACGATCAACCTGGCCCTTCAGGCAAACCCCTATCCAGTCCCTGTGGTGCAACACCTGCTCCATTCCTTGGGGCAGGGTTGCACATTCGCCAAACTGGATATGGCG